>NC_061794.1:13720283-14020283 GCF_021462225.1 Girardinichthys multiradiatus
AAAAACTTTAAGGGCATTCGTACTTTTGTGAATACTGTCTGTATTCGTCAAAATCTGCAATCGTAGGGTTCTCTGTATATTTAAAAGCATTAGGTGGATGCAAAGTGGACTGCCACCTCCAAAGGTCCAAACCAAAGGGTTTACTGCCCTCCTCAAACCAGGACAAAGAGATGAAGATAGAGGAGCCTCGTGGAATTGGGCCATTCTACTTCTTTGGAGGCACAAATGGGGCTGAAATGTAAGTAAAAAATATGTAAAATACAAAATATTATCATATTCAACATTAAAAGCCCTCAGAAGGCCAGATATCATTTGATTAATTACTGGAGGGTCACCTCTAGTTCTGGTTTGCTTGGACACATGTGGCTGATTTTCTACAGAGTGTGCAGCTACTGTGACAACAGAGGGTGGAGGAGAATTTATAACACGCACAGAGAAGATTTGAGACTCAAGTGGTGCGAGACAAAATCTCTAGCTAACTACAGCAACTTCAGAGAAGGTAAATAATATGAACGCTAAGTTTAAACAGCCATAATAATATTATTAAAATTAAAAGTCCACATGTTTTGTTTCCAGGTAAACACTTGGTATACCAGATTCCCAATAACAAGATTCTCACCACTAAAATCGGCCTCCTCAACAGCCTGCGGCAATTCGAGCGAGCGAGCTGCAAAGTCAAATGCGGCCATGGACGCAGGTAAACTACACAGGCCACTCTACCAATAAGGCCTGATTTGTGCAATTTGCGATTAATAATTACCTTGTTGACGGATTGTCCCACCTGAGCTGCAGATCTCTGCTGCTCCTCCAGATTTACCTCTTGCCTGCTTCTCTGATTAATGCTGTCCTAGCCAGTCCTGTCATTTTAGGTGGACAGGCATGTCTTTGTAGATTTATAGTAGCTTATTCATTCAATTTTCAGGTGGATTAAATGGCTCTCTCTGTCAGATGTTTGAACCCTGGAGATATTGGTTTATGACACAATCCTGCTTTAAACTTCTCCACAACTTTCTCCCTGACCAGTCTGCTGTGTTCCTTGGTCTCACCGATGCTGTTTAGTCATTAATGTTCTCTAACAAACCTCTGAGCCTTTCATGTCACAGCTGTATTTTTACTGAGATTGAAAATATACACAGATGCTCTATGTTTACTAATTAGATGACTTCTGAAGGCAATTTCTATTTACGGGTATCAGATTAAAAGGGGCCTGAATTTGGGTGCAAGCCACAAAAACATAAAAAATAAAAGCATATATCTGTGTTCTTTAAATAATTAAAGTTAATGCTGATTTCATTTTTGACAAATTGTACCTTACAGAACGCTGAAAATGGAGGAGTTTATTCCTATTACGTTTCGCTTGGATGTGAAGGACGAGAGGGAAGTTTTCTTTTCCCACTTCGCCCAACAAGAGGGTAAAACAGGTAAAACATCCTATCTACAGCAACTTGTCTTCCTGTTGTAACAACAAACCTTCACTGGTTAAACTGGATCAGCCACACGTTTGCAGACCTCCTTTGAAAACGATTAATCATACCTGACTGATAATGAATCTCACAATGAAAAGAAGTTTGTTCTTGACGGTGTTAGGACGACAGTTGCCTAGGTGAGTGTTTGATCAAGAGGTAGAGAACGTTGGAAAATAATGCACTTCACCTCCCATGAGGCCCTGATAAAATCAAGAGGGAAGCATGCTACTGCCATGGAGATGAGTCAGCAGAGGGCAGGGCTGAGACAAAAACAAGAAGAACCTGAAGGCAGCACCGCTGCTGCTCTGAACAAAGCTGTGAGAGTTATTACCTAACTTGAAAAGGGTTTTAATGTCATATTACAACCTGGAGATAAAAGTGACCATAAAAGTCTAGATTGATTAGTTCATAACAAATACATTGTGAGAAGTGGTGAACTGGTTTGTCAAATACAGTTATCACTAAGCAAACAGGAGAAAGACTCAAACAGCTGGTTTAGAGCTTAGGGTGACGAATGGTTTCATGGGGTTAGAGAAGAGAGAAAGAAAGAAAGATGAAAGGGAACCGATGCAAACCATAAGTATTAAATCTATAAAACTGTCTGCATTGAAGTCTCTACATACTATACTGCCAAAAGCATTTGTCCCTCTACTTTTACATGTATATGAACATTGATGAGATCCTATTCTTAATCTATGAGGTCCAATTTGTTGGTGGGCCTACTGTTGCCAGTTATAGCAACTTTACCTATTCTGTGAACATCTTCCACAAGGTTTAGGAGTGTCTTCAGAGTTAGATGAGAAAACTAGAATTGCAGCCTCTGCTCTAATTTATCCTTAAGATGTTCAAGAAGGTTGAGGTCAGGACTCTGTGCAGGACAGTCAAGGTTCTCCACACCAGACTTCATACATCTGCAGCCATGGAAGTGATTGAAACACCTGAATTCATTGATTTGGTGGTGTGACCCAATACGTTTGGCAATATAGTGTAAGTCACTTATTAAGCATTCTTTACTATGTAATAACACAAACATTTGCAGGTAGTAGTGTGCTACTATTTCTCATTAACAATTATGATGTTATAACTAAAAAAGAAAGAAGCAAATAAAGTATTTCAGTGACATCACTTCTCTGTATATGTTTAGTATTTCCACATTTCCAAAGTAAAGTATTGTGCAAATATCCTAAATCCCCAAACTCCTTCCTACTTTGCTCATTCACTTTTTTTCTCCTCAGTCCTTGTACCTGATCAGTACAGAGAATAAATGTCAGTCATTTTCTACCGCCTCTTCCATAGTGGATCACGGGGGAGCTGGTGCCTATCTCCAGCAGTCTATGGGCGAGAGGCGGGGTACACCCTGGACAGGTCGCCAGTCCATCACAGGGCAACACACAAACAACCATGCACACACTTATTCATGCACTTAAGGGCAATTTAGAGTGACCAATTAACCTAACAGGCATGTCTTTGGACTGTGGGAGGAAGCCGGAGTACCCGGTGAGAACCCACGCATGCACGGGGAGAACATGCAAACTCCATGCAAAAACACACCCGGCTGGGAATTGAACCTAGGCCCCTCTTGCTGCAAGGCAACAGTGCTACCAACTGCGCCACCGTGCAGCCCAGAATAAATGCTAGGACTAAAAAACTAAGTATGTTAACTTTGCTTACAAGTCATTTGTTTAAGGAACAACAACAACAACAAAAATAAAATACTTGACACAAGTCCTGACAGATGCATCACTCTTCAGTCAATTAACTACTGTCATGTTTCCAACAAATAACCTTAGGTGCTAAGGTAGTATTTTATATCAAACCCAAATCATCACCCTGTATCAAACTGTAACCTTTTGTATTTATCATTAACTTAGCTGAAGAAATGGGAAGAATTTGCTTGATGGAAAAAAAGTCCCTAAAGATCCCATTTAAAACTGGCACTTTTTTATGTTATCTGTAATACAGTAAATCCAGAAAGGATTCAAAAGGCTTTACCTTTTCACATTTTATGTTTAAAAAAATGTTTTAATAATTTGTTCTCTTAAAATTATACACATTGTACCACAAAATGGCAAAATTAACACACACACAAAAGAAACCCATCAAATTCACCTAACTGTTCACAATCCCAAACCTGACCTCAGGTATGTCCTGTTTTTACTGATCGTCCTTCAGATGTTTCTACAAGTTAATTGGAGTCCACTTGTGGTAAATTCAGTTTATTGAACATGATTTGGAAAGGCAATCTCTTGTCTATATTATGTATGGTTTCACAGCTGAATATCAGAGGATATTGCTATTGATCTTTAGAGACTGGGTTTTGTCAAAACACAAATCTTGTGCAGGATACAACAAATATTTGGCGGCATTTAATATCCCAAAAATCAATGTGGTAGGACCCATTCATTATCTGGAAATGGAAGAAGTTTGGAACACAACCAAACTGAGTAATCAGAGAAGCATGGCCAAGCATGTCTTAAGACCTAAACCCTATTGAGCATCTATGGGGCATCCTTGAACAGATGGTGGAGGAGCTCAAGATCTCCAACATCCACCAGCTCCATCATGTTGTCATAGAGGAGTGGAAGAGGATTCCAGTGGCAACCTGTGAAAATATTGACACTTTGGACAAACGTTTGACTTTTTTTCATTTAGGAGTGTCCTCAGTTTTGTTGCCAGCGATTTAAACATTAATGGTTGTGTGTTGAGTTATTTTGAGGGGACAGCAAATTTACACTATTATGCAAGCTGTACACTGACTACTTCAAATTATATCAGTGTCATCCCATTAAAATATATGATAAAATATTTACCAAAATGTGAGGGGTGTACTTACTTTTGTGAGATACTGTGATAAACAATTCTCTATACAGGACTGCTTTTGTAACATCAACAACGGTTGTAACCGCAGGTTAACATGTGATTGGTGTGGTTCTGTTTCTGGTGGCAGGCGTGAAGAACACTGAGAGCTGTATGTGGATCTGTAAGCCCACGGGTCTGAACCAGGGGAGAGGGATCTTCCTTCTGAAGAACCAGCAGGATGTGGCCAAACTCAGACTGAAGCTGCAGAGTCTGGAGGATAGCCAGGCCAACAGGAGGACGCCTCACTGCCAGACTCAGGCTCACATTGTCCAGCGGTGGGTGAACTCCTGGTTGTTGATGTACATGAAACGTTCAAAAAAACCTATTTATCTTACAAGTTGAAGCATTTTTTGTAATGCCTTTCCCTACTTTTCCCCATTGTTCCATTACTAAAACTTATTTCAGGAACCCCAAACTTTTTTTTTATTCATGTGGCCTTTTAAATAGTTTTTGCATCTAATGTCTCACAGTATTTTTTTCACCCAGTTACATTCAGAAACCACTTCTAATAAATGACAGAAAATTTGACGTGCGCTCTTACCTTCTCATCGCCTGCACTGCGCCTTACATGATCTTCTTCCGTCATGGATACGTCCGACTGACATGTGAAGTCTATGATCCGAGGTCCAAAAACCTCTCTGCACACCTCACCAACCAGGTAAATGCACACACTCACACACACACACACAAACACACTCACACACACACACACACACACACACACACACACACACACACACACACACACACACACTGACATGTTTTACCTCCAGAGTCATTCAGTTTCTGGAAATTTCCCATTTGTCCAGGAAACATTATCCCATGAGATGTTTGAAGTTTGGAATATTGTGATAATGTTTTAAAATCTGATACAGCTTTAAAGTTCTCCACAACTTTCTCCCTGTCCTCTCTGCCGTGCTCCTTGGTCTTTATGGTGCTGTTTTTTTCACTAATGTTCTCTAACAAACCTCTGAGGCCTTCACAGAACAGTTGGGTTTATACTGAGATTAAACAACATTTACAAGTGAATTTTATTTACTAATTGGATGATGTCTTAAGATCATTGTTTGCATGGTATTTCATTTGGGGATTAGACTATAGTAAAGGGGGCTTAATAGAACTTCCACCATGTTTAAATAAGGTTAAATCCATTTCACAATTATGTGGTACTTTGTTTTGGTCTAACAAATAAGATCCCAATAAAATACATTGAAGTTTGTGACAAAATGTAAAAAAGAAAAGTTGATACACGTTTATCTGAAAGACTGTTGTTTAAATGATTAACAAACATGAATTTATGTGCGTATAAAGTCGAAAAGATAGTTGAATATTTGAGTTTTTGAGCAGTGTTTTAACATTTACAGACAGAATTGCTGTTAGCTTGAATGACTTGAATTTTCATTAGAAATCTGGAAAATATGTATTAATCTTAAAGAAATGGACCAATTTTTTTGGAATGGAAGAGACAAAGGCTTACAATGATCATCTCAAGCATTACATGCTTTAAAGTGCATCACAGCTGAAATTGTTCATCTGATAATAAAATTACTTTCTCTGTTTCCTTATGTTCAAGTCAGGTAGTGTAGCTGAGCTGAAACAAAAAGTGCCATGTATCCGTACAATACTCAGTCATTCAACGAGCTTAAAAACAGTTACTAGCGGCACTAATTGGCATTTCTGCCCCTACTTTCTGTTTCATGTGTCACTGGTCCCCCTACTGTCTGTCTCCAGTATATGCAGAAGAAAAACCCTCTGTACAGCCAGCTGAAGGAGGACACTGTATGGTCTATGGAGAGCTTCAACACCTACGTCAATGACAAGTTTCAGGTTGCCAAGGGTCTGTCCAGGGACTGGGTGCTGGGAGCCTTTGCGGTAAGGGCTGTGGTGTGCTGTAGCTCTCAGGGACCAATTACAGGCACAGAAGTGCTAGTTTGTACTGGTAGCTAATTGAGAATGTGGTTAGTTTGACATGAGCTCATTCCTGTAAGAAGAGTCATCATCTTACTGCTAAAAAGGAAATATTACATGTTATTTTTTTTTCCATACCCACATCTGGTACAATAAACCATTTTTAGAATCAGCTTTTTTAATGGACCTCTAAACCTTGATTGTGACACATTTTGTTAATGTTGCAGTTGTGTTAACCACACTATATTTGTTTTTTTAGACACTTGCTGTTGCATCTCACCTATAAATCTGGATGCTAATTTGACATTATAACAACACAGAGTTGTTAGATTAGGGAGGTAGTATATGAGATCTATAAACAACACTGAAAGCCACTTACAGAACCGTCAACATTTATTGCCACCTGGCATGTAGATAGCATCTAATGGTTGTTGAAGAGGCTTGGTGACCCCAAGACACTCCATCTTGGCTTTAGTTTCCGAGCAGTGACCTTTGCAAATGTTTATATATCTTTCTTACATCCTCAGCACCGTGCTTGGTGGCTGATTAAGTGCTGCAAATGTAAGCAACTAGTTAATTTACTATAGCATTGTGATGACTTATCAAGATCAACACACACCTGCCTTAATCTAATGACTAACTGAAATTGGTCTTAGTGTAACCTTATATAAAAAGCTTAATTTTACAATTTTTTTCATCCATTGAATCATTTGATCCACTTGTCTGGTCAGAACCATCTGGAGCTAAACCCCCTCAAAACTGTGAAGATGATGGTAGATTTCTGGAGAACAACCGCCACCCCTCCAACCCCCTGACTCTCTCCCCTCACCATCCTCAACAACACTGTGTCTACTGTGGATCACTTCTGGTGCTGAAGAACCCCTCTTTCCTGGGACCTGAGCTGGTTCTTACACATAGACACTGTTCGAGAGAAGGTCTAGCAGAGACTGTATTTCCTACAGCAACTCAAGAAGTACAAACATCCACAAGAGCTGCTGGTCGTCATCTACACTGCCATAATTCAGTCTGTCCTGTGCACATTCATCACTGTGTGGTTTGGCTCAGCCACAAAACAGGACAGGTCCAAACTGCAACGAACAATAAGGTTGCAGAGAGCATCATCTGGGCTGACCTTCCCTCCATTCAGGACCTGTAAAGGTCTAGGGTCAGGAAAAGGGCAGAAAACATCTCTGCAAACCCCACATAGACTTTTACCTTCAGGTTGGCATTACAGACGGCTGCCACCACAGAGAGGGCTTCTTCCCCCAGACTGTCTCTCTGATGAACAAGGAACACCTCACAGCTCGAGCTGCTCTGCTGTCAAACAAAATAAACATATTTGCACCACCACAACCTGCATTTAAAAATAAAGAAAAGTAAAAATATTGGGTGTAAATACACATATTTGTACATATTGTTCTTCTTATTTTTTATTTTATTTCCACTCAAGTTTTTATATTCATACTTAATGTCTATATGTTGTGAGTGTATGTGGGAAACCAAAGTCGGCTTTCTTGTTTGTGCACAAACAAGAAACATTTTCCCAGTGGATTCTGACTCTGATGTGTACTTACTGTCAGTCATGGTGAAGTATGGACTAACTGACAGATATATTTTTTCTTTTCATACATTAGAAGCGCATGCAGCAGATCATGACTCAGTGTTTCTTTGCCGTCAAGGCAAAGTTAAACCAGCGCCCGGGATTTTTTGATTTGATCGGCTGCGACTTCATGGTTGACGAGGACTTCAAGGTGGATTTTTAAACATTTGAGCTGGACCTGGATCTTAACATGCTCATTAATCATGTCGTCATGTGGCCCGTCTAGGTGTGGCTGCTGGAGATGAACTGTAATCCAGCTCTACACACAAACTGCGAGGTGCTGAAGGAGGTGATTCCCCGCACTGTTGTGGAGACTCTGGGTCGGTTGGCAAGTCATGAACATTTTAACACAATATAATGAGCACAAGTTGACTCATTACAGTTCTCTTTATTAAACTACTTAAATAACTCAAGTGTGAATCCTCCTAAATGTTTTTTAGTCTGCTGTTTCATTCTCCTCTACCTTGGTACAATTATGTACTTCATGCACTTGAGTGGAGTATTTCAATTTTTTTAATTAATTGTGCAATTTTGTGTTCCTCTGCACTGGGAAATGCTTGTTTTATAGCCTTTTTTTATTTAAATACTAAATGAGAGTTTGACACGGCTTTTAGCTAAGATTAAAAGACAAGTTGAATTTCAGACTTTTTAGGATCTTGTAAAACTTCTGCAATTTAAATTTAAGGCCTACTGCACATGGATTATGAAAAACAATATGTTACTTTAATTCAGTTTAACTTACATCACAACATAAAAATCAGTTATATCTAACTTTATCAATGCAATGTGGTGTTTTTAAGAACGACACTTAGTTACCTAACTTTGACACCTTCACTAAATACAGCTATTGGCCATCTGTTGAAAATTTGTCTTTTTGGGCAAAATCTCACTAAATACATTTTCCCATGAGAAAGGAGCTGGTAATGAATACATACCAAGACATTTTGACTTTAATTCCCTAAACATACAATAAACCTGTCTCAAGTGAAGTTTGTTTTGAAAGATTTGTGGGGAACGTTGAATGTTTTCACTTCCTTTCGACCGAGTTGTTGCTTCTCTGCATCTTGGCACTTGTAGTTTTTCCATAAGATAATAATCCCTATATGCTACAGTGTATATAAATGTATATAAAGGAGTTCAAACGATCATAGCCAAAGATCTGAGACTGACAGAAACCTTGTTTTACCCAAACTTTGTTGCTTCAAGTTTTTATTATGCTATTCAAAGAGCAATCAGATAAAATACAGTTAATTAAATGTTAAGGAAAATTTTGTGCAAAAACCTCATTTGCACATGTTTTAGGCCTGCCACAAAATGAACTGCTAGCATTAAGGATCTTCAAACTCATGTTTAAGTTTATTCATATAGAACATTTAAAAACAACTGCAATGTTGGCCAAAGTCTTGCAGCAAAACGATACTTAGAATAGAACATTTTTTGCCTCTCATGCTTTAGTAAAACCGGATGGCAAGTCTTTATAAGATAAAACAGATTTTACTACAGATAAAAAGCCTCAGTTTATAAATAGATGGGCTATGGTTAGCTCAGGGGACATCTTTATTATTGAATGATGTTCAGAGTCAGAGAAGTCAGTGATGTCTCGAAACATTTGGCCACAACATTACACATTGATGCAGCAGTTAAAAAACAACAAAAAACATGGCAGTTGTTTTTCACTCATCTTGTATAAGATTGTTTTCTCATTCTTGGCACTTTTGTTTGTTAAAAGATCTAAACATTTATTCTACTGCTTTTTCTGTCTAGATTTAACTTTGGAGCTGTTTAACAAGTGTCGTCTCGGGAAGAAAACCTTTCCTTTGGCAAGTCAGCAAGACTTTGTACTGCTGTACAATGGTGCCTTGGAACATGTCTGCAGCCAGAGGAACAATAGTAGTGAGTTCTACCAGAAAATAGTCGATAAAAACCACAGGACAGAGCCCAGAACGCATAAGGATGGGACAGAGGGCAAAAAGGGGACTGGATCGCCACCTGATAATCCTCTGACTGAAGTCACTGCTACAGTAACATTACCTCTTCATCCAAACACATCAATGGATGAATGCTTAAAAAACTGTCAAGAGGAAGATCACATTACCTCAAGTCAGACTGAATCCAAGCAACTGCAGTGCTGTGATTGTTTAACAGCCACAGATGATGGGAAACAACCAAAGACTTAGCAGTAGTGAAAGATCACCATGTTTCTGTTATCATCGGCGGCCCAGGGTGACTGCAGCTTTGTCTGCGTCTTTCCTGATAAAAACTGAAAAAGAACGGAGTCAGATCAGCTAACAAAATAAAAGAGGAACTGTGATGCATGGAACAAAACGTGATCTTTGTCTGAGACGTGCAGGTGGAAAAGTTTTCTGCGACAATAAAAACTATTTTCCTCAACGTTGCCTATTCTCATTGTATTTCATTAGACAGGAACACAGTCAAAACAAATCACACAACAACAGAAAACTTATATTACAAGGATTATTTTCAACAATAACTGAGTCTGACTTTTAATACATACTGTGGTCTCAATATAATTAAACCCCCTGAACAGAATCCTTCGTAAGAGCACACATTTAGAAATAAGGTGGCGTCTCAGGTAAACCGGATGCATCAATCAAGGGCTTCATTAGTTGCATGAGGAGTGCTTGAGAAAGAAAACTTCAAATATCTGGACTGCCAAATATGTTTTTTCATTACATTTTAGAAATATACCTGAGTCAAGAAAATTGGCCAAACAGATCAGAGAAGAGATAACTGCCTTGTACAAAAAATATAGTTCACGAGTTTAAAGTTAAAGTGCCTTCGCCACCTGGACATGGCAGAAAGAGGAAGCTAATAATGGTTGAAGCAGTTAGCCAAAAACCCTGAATGACTGCAAAAGACCTGAAGCAAGACTTGGTGGCAGCAGCCACTGAGGTTTTAGCTTCCACAGAAAGCAACATAATAATACTAAAGGGCTTCATGCCTGAACTGCAACTCTGACCAAAAAGTACAGGAAAAGTCAGGTCCAATTTGCTCACAACTTTATAAATGGTTTGGAAATTCTGTTCTACTCATCCACAATCAAAATGGGAACTTTTCAGGCCTGCAGATCAGCTGCATGGCTTTTAAATTCTAGCATGGTGTTGGCTCAGTAACGCTCTGAAGTTAGTTCCAGTGGTACTGGAAAACTACAGTATGTGGAAGGTAAACTGGATTCAATCAAGCATCAGAAAATGTTGGGGGGAAATGTCATACTACCAATGAGGAAGCTGAAGTATGGGTATCATTGGACCTTTAAACAGGAGAAGGACCCCCACCATATCTCAAAGTCAACTAAGCCTTGATTTCAGAAGTCCAGGAATATACTGGAACGAACCTCACGGTTGTCTGACATGAACTTTATAGAAAACATCTGGTGGAATCTGATTAAGCAAACCTAAGAATATGAATGAACTGGAGGTCTTTGGCTATGAGTAGTTGGCCGAGATTTTCCAGAAAGGGTATTAATCACATATGGAGTAGGCCATAAGCAAAAGGATGCTCTATAAAGCACTAAAGCTGCCTCATACCAGCGACCTCAAGGATTAATATTATAATTTTTCTTCTAGCACAGGATGAATTCCTTACCACAGAGGACTTGATGAGCTAATTACCTCTATTAGAAAGATTGGATTAGAACCAGCTCTTACCAGTAAACTCCCAAGGATTATTAATATCATTTGATTTGTTTTTCTGTGTTTGATTTTCTGTACCATTGTAATGTTTTTCCTTATGTACAGCGCTTTGAGTGCCTTGTTGCTGAAAAGCTCTACATAAATAAACTTGACTTGACTTAAAGATGCAATTTTAATGGAGAGGTTGAATAATTTTGAGACTGGAGTGGTTCCTGAAAGTGGCATTTTGTCATTAATTCCTAAACCTCTGTGTGGGACAATACAATTAGTTTTTGTTTAGTTTATCAATTGGAAACAGCTTCTAGTTTGTAAATTTTGCCAAGTGATCTAATTTGCATTGGAGGTTGTGCCTGTTGTGGTATCCTTCCACAGACTAGGCAGACTGTGTGCAAACCCTCTAACCAGGAAGATCCCCTTCAACCTCACGCTCCACAGCTGTTGCAGCTTGTTTTGACTGCAGGTCTTTACCTCACCATGTCATAACTTGTAATTATCTCAGTTGACAAGCCACATTCAGAGTGGAAGCTGGCAAACATGGACAAGCATGACTGCATCTTTCCCAACAGCAAGTTTGCTTCATCCTCCACCTGCTTCTTGGTAAGGGCTCTGAGAGCATCAATGAACTTGTGGTGTTAATATGAAGAGGTGCATCTTTTATTTGGTCAGTGTGTCTCTGAGCAACCTCACAAACAGCTTTTATTTGTCACTGTGATGTGTCAGCAGATCCCCAGCATGTGTACGAAAAACAAAAAAGCAAAGTGAGGAAGCGACTCAGTCCTTTGCTGCCTCTTGACAGGAAGGAACAACCTCTGAGCTGTGACTTGCCAAAAGCTTGCCACTTTTATCTTCAATGTCTCTTTAAGAGCCGTAACACCTTTTGTTCTAAGGACTCTACGGAAATATGCTCTGCATGCTGCCAGAAAGGGGGAAATAGTGATCAGCCTCTGTCTGCCTCCCCCACCTCTTCTCCAGTGAACAATATCCTCTTCTAAACCCAAACACCCCTCACCCCAATTTTCAAGTTGTCTTCTTGGTTTTATTTGTGCCACACACACAAACTCCTTGGATGATTGCCTGGGCAGATGGTTCTCAGTGTGTGGACGACTTGCTGAGACAGGACAGAGTGGGTAAAGTCCTCGCTGGTCATGGGATGCTGCAGCATGACTCAGAGGCATACAGGAGTGGACGAAGTGGGTCCAGATGAGATTGAACTGCTGGAACTTTCTGGAGACAATTTGGGGTAAGACGCTAGCAACTGGTTTGGGGTTTAGGGCTCTTAATTGGTCAGAAATAGTGAGAGGAGCAAGAGAGAGATGCAAGGATAAAACGTAGCTCTAATGTGAATTTCAATGACAGATTGTATCTTTTTCTGTTAGATTAAAATTGTAAACATGGTTTTCTAAGTTCTGGAAGAGGAAGTGGTGGCAGTGCACGATCTGAAAAACGCCACCTCTGTGGTTTTCGCTGGCATTTAATGCATCACGTTAAAATGTTAGGGCAAAAGAAAAGACACTTCTCTATGTTTTCTCACAACTGCTCCATATTCTGCAAAGCCTTGCTTAAACTATAAAGTGGTGGCTTTAAAGGTTCAAACATACTGAAAACCGCTTGAAACTATAATTACATTAATCGGGTAGGACCAGAATTATGTTTTTTTCCTCCAATAAAAAAGATAAATCAGACTGTTTTTCGTAGATGGGTCTGAATTTTTAATAATTTGTTTTTTTCAAAAAAATTAAAAGCTTCAAGATTTTTTGTAATTTGTCAGAAGACTTTCAGTTTTGGATGCAGCTCACTATTTGCTATTTCCCTTAAGTTGTTCACCCTTGTGTAGATAATATCATACAACACTATTTTGCATCCTTAAAGCAAAATAACATTAGATGGAAGTTAAAGTCAGTTTGATTGCATAGGTGTAAAAAAATGTTTTTGTGCTGGAAAACTTTAAATATTCATCTTGAAGTATTTTTAAAACACCTGAATTAAAACCCTGCTTTCAAGGGCGAATCTAACCAAATAGGTTTTTACCTTTGATTTAGAAGAAATCAGGGATTTAGCATTTTTGCAGTTTTGTTCCAGATTAGTGGAGGATAAGAACTGCATGCTGTTCTGATTCTGGGTAGACTAGAACCAGAGGGCCCGAGTAGTCTAGGAGGCTGGTACATTGACAATAAATCTTTAAGTATTTTAAAGTCTATTCTCTGAGATACAGAGAGCCAGTGTAAGGACTTTAGAACTGTGGTGATGTGCTCAACTTTCTTAGTTTTAGTGAGGAAGGGGACAGGGAGCTCAGGGACAAGGTTTTAGAGAAGCAGGCTCTTAGAACAATATCCCAGGCTTTGAAAATCTCATAGAGCACTGTTCAATCATCTTCTAAAAATGAAAGTATGGCACAACAGCAAACATGGCAGTCCACCTAAACTGGCAGGCTGGGTAAGGAGAATGCTAAGGGAGCGGCAAAAATAAACACTTCAGGTGAATAATCTGGAGACAGGACAAGTCTTAGTTGTGGACTGCACACATTTGGCTTTAAGGGAAGAGAAGCAAGAAGCAAGCCATTGTTTGAAGAAAGCTATAAGAAGTCCAGTTTAAAGTTTGCCATAAGCCATGTGGGTGACACAGCAAACGTGTGGAAATAGGTGCTCTGGTCAGATGAGATCAAAACTAAACAGTTTGGCCGACATGCAAAACACTATGCGTGATGGAAAAGTAACACTGCACATCACCCTGAATACAAAGTCCCCACAGTGAAATAAGGTGGTGGTGGCATCATGGTGTGGAGATTCTTTTCTTTAAAAGGGACAGGGAAGTTGGTCACAGGAAAGTGTGTGGAGTAAACTTATTAGAAGCTGCAAAATATTTGAGACTGGGATTGAGGCTTGCCTTACTGTAGGACAATGATCCTGAGCATACAGCCAGAGTTTAATTGTATGGTTCGGATCAAAGCATATTCATGTGTTAGAAAAGCCTGTCAAAGTCTAGACCTACATACAACTTAGAATTGGAGACAAGAATTGGAAGCATATGCCTTCAGAAACTCTCCCTCAAATATGACTGAGCTTGAGCTATCTTGCAAAGAAGAATGGGCAAAGAATTATAGTCTCTGGATGTGCAAAGCTGGTAGCGACATTCTCCAAAAGACTTGCAGCTGATTGCAGTGAAATGAAGTTCAATAAAATATTGAATTGGGGTGCTGAACACAGATCAACCTCACACCTTTCAGATTTTTTATTTATAAAAGACAAAAACCATGAATCATGCTCCTTCCATTTAACAATTTTGTTACTTTGTGGTTGTAACAGGAAAAAAATATAAAAAGATTCAAGAGGTATAAAGACTATTCAGTGCGCCAGGACACATTTCAAGTCAGAAAAGTTTGCCGGTCTTTAGTGAGGCATAAATATATAATCTGTTTCATCTGTTTCATGATATCAGCAATGATATAATATTTTAACTATAAGCAGGCAGCAGACGAATTAGACAGACAAATTTAATGATTCCAGTCCCCTCAGCTCGATCTTCCAAGCTGGTGAGGCGTCACTGATATGATTAGCAGATTACTGCGAGACAAGAGTGTGGAGAGGTTTAATGCAAAGTTTAGGGCTGGACAAATCCTCGCTCAGTCTGAGGCAGCTGGGATTAACAGGAGGCTAATCACAAACAGGAACTACAGCTCCTTATGGGTTGTTTAATTAATGCCACTTAAAGCAGCTGGTCATTCAAGACTACAACATACACACAGATGGGTCTGTTAGGAGGAAATGTCTGGCTCAAAAAAATGCTATGCGTGCTTTGAAGTAAGTATCTAGTCAAATCCACAGTGTCTGTAATTGACAATCATACCTGATCACCATGTTAGGCTGGTTTTGTCACTTCAGTCAATCTCATTACCATTATTTCTAAGAATTAATAGCATTATGTGGCCATAAAAGCAACAGACATCAATAAAAGTTTAAAAAATGATCTGGTATTTGTATGTGATGGTGGTGCAAGGATAGAGTGTGCGACACATGTAAGGAGGCCTTAGTCTTCGACTCAGCATGTCACGGGTTCGGGTCTTTGCTGCATGTCTCTTCCCCTCTCTCTCTCCACCCCATTTCCTCTCAAATCAATAAAAAAAGAAAAGAAAAATAAAGGCCACTTGTGGTTTTAATATTAAAGAAAAAACAATCTGGTATTTAAGATAAAGTACATGAATTTACAAGCTGTCTCTCTTTTGCACAATGTTAGTGTTTGTCATAATGAAAATTTCTAAAAAGGAAGTGGTATTTACAAAGAAAAACTAAAACATTCAAAAAATCCCCAGGGCTCTTAACCTCTTCCACTCAGGAAGCCACAGTTTAGGCTCTGCTTGTTTTCCTCACCAACATGTTTTAGAAGCATTCTACATTCACTTGTTTTATAGGGTTTATGTGAGGCAACAAGTGTCTGATTTGCTGTTGAAACTTCGAAGGTCTGCTGCCATACCATCAACAGACTCATTGCTATGACTGCAGGCTGATTTCAGACTTACAGTTTTGATTTTAGTTTTTGTAGAAAATCTTCATATGGAACTCTGGCTAGTGAGTATTTAGCTCGAATGGGGCAGTCCCTGATTCTTTTAGATGGGATTACTTATTAAAAATGCAAATATTACCGTAAAATCAATATTTTAATAATTTTTCTTAATCATCAGAAGTATTGTGGGTAAGTTTAAAGTGTATCTTTCACTTTAAGCATGTCTAGGAGCTCCTATACAGCTACACATCTATCATAACCGAAAACAAGGTTCATATCTTATGTTAAAAGTAGTTCTATTGCTCATAAGTGGGTTTCCTATTCAGTTCTTCCCCTGCATAGAAAGGTAGTAATCAGGTAAGTTTATGAGGAAACTAACTGGCAAAGGTGCAAACTGACTGGAAGTAACTAGAATTACCTTTAGTACTGAAATTACGTTTTTCTTTCAATCAAAATGACCATGTTACTTATTGTTCAGCTCTCCTTGGCTAGAGAAAGGCAGTTCATTTAGACGTTTTATCACATTCAGGCTTTCACACATTAATCAAAAGTCATTCATTTGCTATACTGCATATTCCACAGTGGGTCACAGAGCAGCTGGTGCCTGTCTCCAGCAGTCAACGGGCAAGAGACAGGGTAGACCATGTACAGGTCCCCAGTCTATTGCAGGGCAACACAGAAACATACAGAACAAACATTCCCCCCTAAGGCCAATTCAGAAAGACATGACAAAAACAGTCATGTTTTTGGACCGTGGGAGGAAACCAAAGCATCACGCAGAAAGACTCCCAGTAAGGAGTTGAACCCAGAACCCAGAACCTTCTTGTTGGAAGGCAACAGTGCTACCAACTGCACCACGGTGCAGGTCTCAACCAAATGTTTCTGATTTGGCAAAATAAGATCATTCTGACATGACAAGAGGTTTTTACAGGACCAAATTGCAGACAAGAGCATAGGAGCAGCATGGTAGAATAATGCTTTAATAATATAAACAAATAAACTAACAGGTGTAGGCAGGACATGAGACCCCAGGCAGGTCTAAGGACATGGATCAGGTGGTAGCCAGGAGGTACCACTGGAGAAAAATGAAAACCAGAGAGTAAAAATACTGGAGTAGGGTGGAGAATGTACCGATGAACAATGGGAGCTAATCAGGAAAAATCTGGAGCAGCTGGTGAGGGAGAGAATGTAAGACAACTGAAGGTTGGAGGTAAATAATACAGATGAGCATGGATTTCAGGGGAATAACAAAACATCTAAGTGGACAGAAAAAGTAAAAAATGGGACTAACTAAGGAACATAAACAGGGAGGAACCAGATCAAAACACACAAACTAGAACATCTAACACAGGAATCCAAAAGAGTAATCTAAATACAAGAATGAATGTTGAATCTAATCAACATGAACGAACACATTAAAGATGCATTGCAAGCTCTTAACATTACATATTGCAAACTTGATGCCATCGGCATGGAACGGAAAATGCTAAATTTGGCCAGATCTTAAATCACTGCAGAGATATTTTGAAAAGCTTTGGGTGAAGTTAAATGTGTGGGAAAGTCAGATTTGATGTTTCATACACACTACAGAAATCTAATCCATACAAACATTATAGCATCATGATTTCTTTGCTTTTGTTGCTTGAATTATTTTGTAAAAAGGGAAACTTACAGTAAAAACAATAACTCAGCATTGGAAACTGTCATGAAATGCCAAGAATAAGGCGAATAAGAAGAAAGGTCTTCAGAAAAAAAGATATGCGAAAGTTCTGGGAGCACTTCCCATTAAAGCTCCTCACTAATGTTGTTATCTCTTCTCCTTGTTGCCTCTGTATCTCATTGACGACACTGCAGAGTGCTTCAGTCTGACTTTGTCCTTGATTCTAAAACCTATGTACTGGTCATTTTAAGTTGTGAGCTGGTTGGCATGCTCCTCCTAGAAACATTCAGCCTTTTTCACTTGCACAAATTCCTGTCTCTCTGGTCTCTCTCTGTTTCTCTCTGGTGGAAATCGATGAGGACAATGTACTGACCATGTAATCTTGCTGAGATAAGTATAGCAAGAGGTCGGTGGGTAGAGCTTGGTTTCCCTTCAGCTGCTTCGGGGATGGTGAAATGGGCCTAGCAGAAACCTTACTCTCTGAGAAATCTGAAACAGGCATCACTCCCACCTTCCTTAGACCATTCTGCAGAGCCGTGGTTCAGAGTGTGTTGATGTTCTTCATCTCAGCATGGAACACCAGCTGCTGTATTTTCAGATAAGAGAGCCCTGCAGAGCACAGTGAAGGGAGATGAAAGGGTTCTTGGACCGCCCCTGCCTTCTGCCCAAGATCCGTTTCAGAGCCACTGCAGGAACTCTGAACATTGTCAGAGACTTTTCATTCCTTCTCCATGCCTTTTTTTAAAAAACTGCCATAGATAAAATGGCACTGCAGCATCAAAAGCAGTACCACCAGACGGCAACACATCTTTTTGTCTCAAGCTATTAAAATGCTGAACTGCTATTAAGATTAGGAACATTATGCTATTGCATCTATGTTGTGTTTTTATAGTGCCTTGAAAAAATATTCATATCCTTTCAACTTTTGGTCACATAACCACAACTTCCAATATGCTTTTGGGATTTTATGGCATA
Source organism: Girardinichthys multiradiatus (assembly GCF_021462225.1). NCBI lineage: Eukaryota > Metazoa > Chordata > Actinopteri > Cyprinodontiformes > Goodeidae > Girardinichthys > Girardinichthys multiradiatus. Next base: position 13,738,902 of record NC_061794.1, read on the forward strand.
GACCAATACAGGGTGGCGCTATTGGGAATTGGAAATAAAATGACCCATGTTTGGCAAGTGTGGCTTTACAGTTTGCAAAGAGTATAATGTAGGGGACACAGGAACTATGTTAGAGAAGTGGTCAGATCGGACAAACATTAAAGTTTATGGCTTACGTGCAAAACATTGCAATATGTGTTGTAGAAAAATAACCCTGCACATCGCCCAGAGCACTCCATCAACATGGTGAAATATGATGGTGGCAGCATCATGCTATGGGAATGCTTTTTCCTCATCAGGGACAGGGAATCTAGTCAGAGTTGATGGAAAAATGGATAGTGCTTTAATATTTAGCCATCCTGAAAGAAAACCTGCAAAAGGCGGCATGGGACTTGAGACTGGGGCAGAGGTTTACCTTCCAGCAGGACCCTAAACATACAGCCAAACCTATAAGATAAAAGCATATCAAGAATGGCCTAGTCAAGGTTCAGACCTAAATCCAGATGAGAATCTGTGACCCTAACAGAGACATGGCTTACAGCTAATTGCAGCAAAAAGTGTTTCTGCACAGTATTGCCTCTTAGGGCTGAATAAGAGTGTGTACTCATATGTCTTATTTTTATTCACAACAAAATATAAAAACCATGTACCGTTTTTCTTCTACTTCACAATTATGCACTACTTTGTTAAGCTTTGTTGCATAAAATACCAATAATATATGATGGCATACAAAACACTGTATCTTTTTGATCAAGTTTTGCACAAACATACTAAATGAGCTAAGAGAAATGTCTCAAGTTGCTGTATACTATTTTGCTTGTATTGCTTTGACAATAACTGTATTTGGTAAATTTAGTGGGTATGTTTTAACTTGAGAGTCATTATTATTAGAGGATAACGCTACAAATTGCTGGAACACATAAGCAGCCGGTCTGTCTCCCCTCTGTCTTTCATAATCTGATTAGACTTGGCTGAAAGAGGAGAGGTTGGGGGTGCTCAGACATGTTGTTAACATTAGGTTTTAATACTGTTAATCTTTATGTTATCTTCCTATTAGCAACAAGGCTATGGCGAGCTGAAGGTTGCATATTTCACAAGAAAAAACACCCACACATTCACAGTTCTGTTGCATTTCTGACACTTAAAGCCACTATCACTTTGGGATTCACACTGCGCCTGCAGCAGCAAAGCTGACTGAACACCAAGCATCCTACAGTGAGGACACAGAGCAAACCACTGAGCTGTAGCACGCTCAGCACCGGCAGCTGCTACGTGATGCATCTGTCTGACTGAACTCTCCGATTCCTGTTTGTGCGTGTGTGTTTTCAGTGTATGGAGTCTGAGCGAAAACAAGGTTCAGCTGTCGGTGAGGAACAGCAGAGATGAGCAGCAGCTACCACCACAGCCACAATGCAGAGCCTCAGTACAACACCTGGAAAAGGAGGTCAGGGTCGGAGTTTTTTTAAGTCTGTGTGGCAAATGTTTCAGTAGATATTTTAACACTTCTTGTTGTTCAGGCAGAAAAACATTTTCAATTTTCTGACATGTGCTGTGTGTAAAAAAGGGAGATACTCTGCATTCAGTCTTTGCTTATAAAGAAAACTCTACAGGAAAAAACCTTTTTTGACTTAAAATAAAAAAAAAAAACAGATATCAATCACTTATTATTTCTATCCCCTCTATTCGTTATATTTATTTTTTATGCATGAACAAGACTTGTAATCTTTAAAAGTGTCATTGATCAACAATTGTTCAGGCTTTCAAATGGTGTCCTGGAGTTTACTTTGGCTGCTTTTTTATGATATATAATATTATTATATAATTTTGGGTCTAGACAACATTGTGTCTGTAAGGCAGGCTGACAGTAACTCTAAACAGTTGTTTATTGTTAAGTTGTATGTTATGTCTACATTCAGTGGCCCCCTGAAGACAGTCTGGAGCCTCATTCTCAGTCAAATAGGCAATAGAAAAACTTGCTTGTTCAGTTTTTTTGTTCATGGCCTCCTGCAGGTCATGCCACCCTGGGTGGATAGCCATAACAACCATTTCAACAACTGCCCCTGTGTGTAGACACATTGATTGTACATTGACCGCAGGGCACTTTTCTACTTAAAAATGCGTTAGTTTAGAGTGAAGTGGTCTATAAAACAAAGAAACAAACAAATGAAAACTGCTGAAGAATTGATACTCGATTGAAAATATGAGAATAGAATAGAATTAAAATAGATTAGAATAGAATAGTCTGGTGTAATTGTTCTGTGCAAAGAAAACTTGTTTTGGCTTTAAGAAATCTTCAGAAGACAAAAATATTTACTCCTATAATGCGAGAAAATAAAGAAATATGTCTGATGTTGCTTGCTTTGTTCAGGAGTTATTTGCCAACACTTTCGTTTGCCTGTAGGTGGTGCTGTGGGGCAGGAGCAGAGATGAGCTTCACCACAGGATTTACTCTCAGCAGCCAATCAGGGGCTGGGAGGGCCAACCTGCTCATGTTTACGGAGAGGTCATCCACTCCTCTGTGGTGTTTCTCTACAACAACTACACACAGGTAACATGGAAAAATATTAAGACAACACTGGGATTAAAATCATTCACCTAATTGTGACATATGTGCCTTCTGCCTTAGACCCCTGGCAAACAACTGCAAAAAGCCATAAAATCAAATGATCTTTTATTGCAGCAACATAATCCCACATTGTAAAAAATGCAACAGTTAATGAGCTACAAAGATTTACCTGATATATTTTGTACCTCTCTTTTCATCCTCCTCCCTGTGAGTAGTGGCAAGATAAATACACTATTTTGCCAAACGTATTTGGTCACTCCACCAAATCAATGACTTCTGGTTTTTGAATTGCTTCCATGGCTGCAGATGTATAAAGTCTGGTGTGGAGAACATTGACTGTCCTGCACAGAGTCCTGACCTCAACAACCTTGAACATCTTTGGGATAAATTAGAGCAAAGACAGCAATTTTGGTTTTCTCATCTAACTATGAACACACTCCTAAACCTTGTGGAAGATGTTTACAGAATAGTTAAAGCTGCTATTGCTGGCAACTGGGGGTCCATTAAGAATTTGGACCTTATAGACTAAGAATAGGATGTCATGAAGATCAGTACAGGTCTGCCTTCCTTGAATGGCATGTTTTCTTGCTTTTCCCATTTTAAGGAATGGCTAAAAGAAATGAACCTCTGTTTCACATCACATTTATAACCTAGGGAAACAGGAAATCTTGGGTTACTATTTAAAATTTTCTATAAACTCTGATCAACTTTAGAAAGTAAATTATATAATGAAAAATACTTAATTTAATGTAAACTAGGTATTTAAGGATTCCAAAATTGGTGCCGGCAATAATAAAAAAAATTAAATAATAAATTCTTAATGTGAGATTTTTTACACAGCTAAACAAATGTTCTACAATCTTTAAAAAACAATTATGCATCTTGTATAAAATACACATCTATTAAAAGCATTTTAATGTATTGCGTCTGTATTTACAGTTTTAGTATTTTAATTAACTGCTTTAGATACTAGTCAAATTGTACAACATTCTAATATGTTTTCTATGAGGCATTTATTCATAGTACAGCTTATTTTAATATTGTATTCCACATACTAGTCATTCTATATTTTGTACTGTTATTTTATTGCTCACTGCTGAGGCAGAACAGGACCAAGAATAGAAAGCAGATTATATCTCTGCCACATTTGTGTTGACAGGAAACCAGTGAACGGTTCCTGTTGTTGTTTTCTTTTCACCTTTTAATCCTGTCTCTGGACCACCCCCGAGAAGACTTCATATATGAGGTATTCTATATGTTGTTTGCAAACTACTTTTTAACTGGCCATCTCAGTCTGCTGAAAGATGTGCAGTTACCAAATGCTGCCAATATACATCACTCAAAGTGTGCCTTTTCTTATCTGGCAGGGTATTCTTCCTGTTTCTGGGCTGTCTCTCCGAGCCGTATCCCTGGGGCCGGGTGTGTCACTTTCAACACACACGTTTGAGATCAGCAGTGAGTGGAAATTCCTAATCTCAGCAAAGGTGTGGCACAACAATGTAAATTGCTAGATTTGATCTATCCTGTTCTATTGTCCATCCAGGTCCAATGGTTGACTCTAAGGTGTTTATATGTGCCAGTGCAGGAGAGTTACAGAAATGGATGCAGCACATAGAAGACAGGAGATACAAGTCCATGATGCAACCTATGAGTCCCTCCCACTGTGCTCTTTCTTATCTCGTAATGTTTCCACATGTGTTGTACATCTGGTTACAGCTGTGCATGACTGGAGCTGTGCAGCTAACACTTTGCTTATATCTTTTTCTACTAGCTGCCTTGTGATGAACATTGGAAAAGAGAGGAGCTGAAAAAATATTTACTGCAGGCTCCCATATGGAACTGGGAGGGCTCGCCTATACAGCACATGGGTCCACCTGCATACATCTCTATTGTTCACATCATCAACACTCAAAGACAGGTAGTTTTTTTATTTTATTTTATTGATAAAATTATTAGTTATTACTATAATTTAAAAAAAGTATTTTCTCTTTCTCTACAATAACCACTCACATGCTGTAAAACACTGTAGGAAGACCAACAAAAGAAGCTTGTCTGTGTGATAATCAATATGACCAATCAGGTGTCTCATACACCAATAACTATACGATAAAAGCACATTAAAAAAAAAGAGGGTTGTTGTTCAAAGGAGAAAATATTAAGAAGGCATTATTTTACATCAAAATGTATAAGCATGTGTATTCATTTAGCCTCTGAGAATGATTTTGATGGAAAAAGCCTGAAACCTGCAAGCCTGTTAACATAATCAACTGTGATGTAAAGAGGTGGAAGCAGCAAACTGAAAAGGTTTTGCAAGCAGCCTACAAGTCTGACTTAGATACACCAGTTCTGTCAGAAGCAATGTGTCAAAATTCAAGCAAAACACTTGTGAGAAGCCCCCTAATGGTACACCCAAGTCATACAGTTTAAAGGTAACTTTACCATATGCTAAGGAAGTGAACTAAAGCAGGAAAACCTTTAGTCTGATTTTAATGTCAGATTATATTTTTTATACAGCGTATGTAAGCATCTGGTTTCAGCTGTACCTAATGCCCAGCACTATTGGACACTACTGTTACATGCATTATGGTAGTAGACATTTTTTCTCTTAAAGAAGTCAGATTTCCTGTTGACTAAAAGCTGAAACTGTCAACAACAATAATGAAGCTTGAACTACTCCCTCTTCTCTGCTCAGACTGTTGCTACTCCCCTGATTGTTCCTTATATTACTTCAAAATGCCTCATACATTAGCCTGTGATTTTGGTTTTACAAGCAGAAATGATGGAAAAACATAAAATTTAAATGTGAGCACATTAAAACAGATTGTTTAATAGGGTGGATTAAATGTATTTTCCCCTCAGGTACATTTTTGAGTTGCATAATATTTCTTGTGTAGAAACAGTGAACGATCCATAAGGCTGGCTAAAAAATATTGTCTTAGGCAGTTGTTAATTAATGGAGACATTGTGGGCTTTGTTCTTGCAGGGTCTCCAAGAAAGATTGATGGTTCTCTTTCCTCAAGATGTCCTGCTGCTTTCTGTGGACAGCAAGCGGCTGAATGTAATATATGAGGTACTGTATAATGTCTCTCAGGGGAAAACCCATAATAACGGCTTCTGAACCACTGTGACACAGATTTGTGTGAAAGTAATCATTACAGTTTTTGTTTTTTTAACACAACACATTTTTTGGGGCAATATTTTCCAGCTCAAACCTGCTGCCTGAATTTTTTTTCTTTGATAAACTGTTAAAATCAAGAATATTTCCAGGAATGTTTGATTAAAAATGAATGAACTGCATATGTTCCCCAATCTCCTTTGTATTTTGCATATTGTTTTTAACAGGGCAGGTTGGCTCGACACAGCATCAAAGCAGTGGAGCGTTCAGCCCTTCCTGGACGGCTGGAGTTTGATCTGAGAGGTTAACACTTCAAAAACACAATGCTTTTTTTTTGTAGAAACCAATTTGTTTTTGTTTTTACCATTTTGCCTGAATGGGAAACCAACAAGTGTGCTGCCGGACCTAATAGAATGGCTGTTTTTGCTGTAGGGGAGCTGGTGGAGCAGCTGCAGGTCTCCTGCACCTCTGTGGAGGATTATCAGACCTGGATTTTTTACCTACAGCAGGTTAGACTTTGTTGTGTTTCTAAAATCAAACATCTTGTCAAGGAAGTATAAAAGATTTGATGGACAAAGAATCATGAGTTAGCTTCGCAGAGTTACGTGAAATAATTTCAACTCCATTGGGGGAAGTATTTACTGACCAGCCACTTCGTCAGATACTGTTTAAATGGTTTTAATTCTTCATGGCATAGATTCAACAAGGTACCACAAAGATTCCTTACAGATTTTGGGTCATATTGACATTCTAGGATTTTACAGCTGCTGCAGATTTGTTGGATTTGACGCTCCCACTCCATCACATCCCAAAGGTGCTCTAATGGATTGATACCTGGTGACTGTGGAGACCAGTGGAGTATAGTGAACCCATTGACATGTTCAAGAAAACGGTTGAATGGTTTAAGCTTTGGTACATGGTGCATTATCCTGCTAGAATAGCGATCGGAAGACGGTACATTGTGGTCATAAGGGGGTTGGACATAATGACATTTTGCTAAATTCTCAACCTGCCATGTGTTATTTGCAGCTGAAATCAAGACTCATCAGTCCAGGAAACATTCTGCTATTTTCCAGTTTTGACTGTAAAAAATGTAGCTGCTGTTTTATGTTAGTCAACAGAACAAAATCCAAATCTTTATTTTATTGCAGTTTTTGGTTTTAGCAAACAAGGACTTTTAAAGGCAGATTGCGGAAGGCCTTCCTGTTGTGTTTGAGTTCTTTTGCTGTCTTTGCTGAGTAACTTATGCTTATTATATTTTTCCTGGAACATTGACATATTCGTCAAAGTTGCCTTTGCAGAAACAGTTTTTTTTTTATCTCCGATCCACAGCCAGACAGAGAAAGCCACATTATCATGAGTCAGCCACCTCCTCCATTAATGCCAAAGCTGCAGAGAAACAGGAAGGAGACCCAGGAGCAAATCTTAGCAGGCGACCAGTGTCACATCAACGCGCGAGACTGACTCAGGAACTGAGGAAAAAGTTTACTGTAAATGTAAATCCAAATGTAAAAAAAGTATTTATTACTTTGATATTTGCCAGAATATGATGACATGAAGTGGGGAACGTTCTTGTCCTATTTTGGATATAGTTGGGTGATTTGATCATTTCTAAGAATCGGATGAATCTCTATTTTATCTTTGGGCAGACTGAAAGCAGATCATGATCCAGTTTTAAGAACAGAACATAGCTGCAGTGATATCAGATATATAGAGCAGAAAGCTAGGGCTGAAAAAGTTGTACATATCTGTATGTAGCTCTTTACTAATAAACTGTTTTTAATGGAAGAAAGAGTCACTTACTGCTCACAACATGATACAAATATCTGTATTTATCTCAGAGTCAAAACATTTACAGTAGTGTGCAGAATTCCAGTGTATTACAGGGGTCATATTGATAATGGTATCAGGATAAAAAACTTGCACCTGTGAAAGTGATAGTGTTGCAATTGTTTCTGCATATAAATTACAGTCATAAAAAGGAAGAAAAACAAGTTCTAACTCTATACATGACACCATCTACAGTAAAATACATTTACATCAAAATCTGGAGGACTATAAATATGCATGCTGCTACAGCAACAGTTGAAATTACAACAAACATCAATTTGACAGAAAACCCAGAACATTTCATGTGCCACTGGAAGAGCTGATTATAGTGGTCCATTAGAAGATCTCAGCTCAGTTAGACTGGGCTGCTCTACATTTAGAACTGTTCACACTGACTGAGATTAGCTACAGTTAGTCAAAGCTCAGTATGTAGCATTTCTGTAGCAGTTAGATGTATAAATTAGGATTTGTGAAGTTCGAATCCATTTTTCTCAGACAGGTGCTTAAATGCAATCAGAGGTCAATTAACAACTCTGGTCAGAAGCTAACATTCACTCATCATGAGTGCCCACAGGGCAAATTTGGTCCACAGTGTAATTATATCCGGTCCGCAAGATAATTCCAAATGTCTACTGGAGCTGGCCCAATGGTAGACAGCGCATACACCACTTATGCTACAAATCCCAGAATGCTCTGCTGTTGCGTTTGTGCATCAGTCAGGACCCGCAAGCCCGCCCTGCTCTGCTGACATACAGCAACGACCTCATGCTAACACCAGTCACGTCGGTAGAAGATCTGAGTAGATCAGAGTTTAGCAAAAATGAACTTCAATACATGTTTACTTTATGCACTTTTATGATACTCAAAGGCATGGATTTGAATTGTTGGATTCTCATTGAAGGAAATTATTACAATTCAGTTACTTCAATTACCTTTGAAGATCAAAGGTTACAAAGAGGCATATGATTTTTTCTTTAATTAAGAAGATAATCCCACAGATGTGTCTTTTGACATCTGTTTTCACATGTGCTTTTAGCATTAAACTTTGCTTGTTTCCGTATGAAAAGGTTTAGTGTTATGTATGAATAGAAGGAAAACGTTCTCAATTGTAGACATTTTCTAAACAAATATCAAACCTAGTCAAGGACGTTGTACAAGTTTGGTGTACAAGTTTGATCTTATTTTGGATTTTCTCTAATCTATCAAAATAATACATACAGCCTCAAATATATACATACATGCCCAATAATATATGGTTAAATGTCTCTTAACATGTTATAAAGAACCACATACTTTTTGTTACCATCAACAACCTTCTGACATAATTCTGGCAGGACAATTGATCACTCTTCTTTTCAGAATTGATAGGGCTCATTTAAATTGTCTTTTTAACATAGTCCTAGCATTTTTATTAGGGTAAAGGTTTGTGTCATTCAGCAAGCTTAATGCTAGCCTGCTTTATGTTTTCCAAAACTAGTTTTAATGTGTGTTTGGGTTCATTGTCCAGTTAGAGTACACAGATGTGTTCAACCATCTGTCCCCCTCCCACTGAGAAGGGGCAACCAAGAAATAAGCCCCTGCATCAAAATCGACACCTTCAAACATGTCTGAAATTGGCAGCTCCCCCTTATGGACAAGCTAAATGTCTTCTGAAGAAAGGTTTTATGGTCAGGCAAGAAAAAGATTGAATGTTTGGAGGGGTCAAAGTAAGATTTAAAAAAATAAAAAGCTGCCAAGCATGGTGGTGGTGGTATCATGCTGAGGCCCTGTTTAGCTGTAGTGATGGTAACAAAAAACAAGGCAGACGGGGACAACCGTCCAAAGTTTTTAACTTCATCTCAAATCAACAGTTAGATGGTTGAAACTCAGACACAGCTGTGTGCTACAGCAGGACAATGATCCCAAACACACATCAAACTGATTTCGGAATTGACAAAGAAGGCTAACATGAAGCTTCTGCATAAAGCTGCTGAAAAGGCCCCAACTCAACACATTTCAAATGTATCTAATATGCTTAAAAGCTACCAATTTTAAACCAATCTGAATGAACTCTACCAGTTCTGTTATCAGTTGATCAATATTCAGCCAGTATTATGCCAGAAGCTTATTAATGGCTACAAAAAGAAATACTTTAAGATCCAAGATTTAACCCAATACTAACAGCCCTGTATATAATGACACAGTAAAATATCTAAATTAATGACACTCCTACAGATGAGTTTGTCAACTTCTGACCAGAATTGTACATGTTCGTTCACATTTCATAACAAACATGTTTTATCCTTATTTACAATCAACAAATATTCAACTGTTATTTGGTCGGTTCACAAATCCTTAAAAAAGAGCAAATGTCCCACACAGCTGTGTACTGAAGTGATTTTTTTATTTACATTTTTCTCAGTAGTAAGTAGTGCATCATTAGTTGGGTTTCCGTTTTAAGCAGCAATAGTTCTGGCCAGTCTTTACAGCAGCAGGATGGAGTGTTTGGAACTTCCTGAAAAATCTGTCCCATGTTTTTCAGAAACGCGTGACTTAACTAAATTATAGATTTTGAGAAGAGAGTTTGAACAGAAAATTGTTGCTTATGGCACAGGGAGATGCATTATCTCAAGATTCGTGTTTTTGTATCTGGTAAACAGAAAAACAGTAGTTTGCAAAAAGACTCAGGCCAACACTTGGTTTGTTACATTCTGGTTGAAAGGAGCCAGACTTTCTTGTAGTCTTTTAACTAAGGAACGTTTTCTGCTTTTTGTTTAGTTTAATTAAGAAATCAAAGGAAAACTAAACTCAAGAGATGAAGCAGTGTTGTGTCTGGACATAACAGACAACTTATTAAAGAACCAATTTTAAATACAAGATGCCCCAAATTACTATTTCTTCCTATTTCTTTAGCTATTTTTTTCTTGTTTCAGGTCTTTGGTGGATTGTTTTCTCATTTTCTCAAGATGTAAATTTCAAAAATTTAGTACCCGATGGTTTTGTAGTCCTTACCAGAAATGCACCGATTTGTGGCAAATTTCACATTTGGATTTTTTTGTAAAGCTCTGACCTGCTGATATAGCAGCAAGTGTTTATAGAGAAATACAAAAATTTAAAAAGGATTTTCTTAAAAACAGTCCAAAGTTACTGAACCATCTCACCCTGCATCACTAAAACCAAATAAGAAGAATACCAGCATCAACTTTACTCCTAAACAAAACAGCGCTCACAATTCTTTTTGTTTTTTACACCCCTGAAAATATAGATGTTCACCCATCATATGATATTCTTTTTCTGTACAATGTTTTGTACATTTTCAAATAAATAATTTACTTTGTTCAAAATAAAATTTGAGAAAAAACCTCAAATTTACAGAAAGGTTTCAGATTTCTAAACTATTTATTTATTTACTGTAACAAAAGGTAGCCTTGGGAAGCCCTTCTGTTGGGATCAGTCATTTTTTTATATTAGGAGCAGAGAGAAAGAGAGAAGATGACACTGAAGTCTTTTGTTTGGGTGAGCTTCGATTTTCCTATTCAACATACTGTGTTAAGGGAGCGTCTTCATTGTATCTCCAACTGGGAACTTGAAAATCTGACTTTTGAATACGAAAGTATGCACCATAACTGCCTGTTTTAGCAGCTCCAATCTGTGCTTCCTTTGAGTAAATGATCAAATACCTCTTTGATAATGAAATAGCTCCCCGAGTCATCTTCCCTTAGTAACAACTTCCACAATGGAAAGTGATCTTGTGAAGGCAACTTGTAATACTTTGGTGAGGTGCATTTATTGATCATTTTTAGTTTCTAACTGGCAGACTCTGGTTACCAGACGATTTCTCTGAGCATCTCTAGTCTTCCTTCTAAGTCCTCAACTCCAATTTCCTTTTGCAACAAGGACACATTGCACACCCTGGTTATATATAAAAACCCTTCCCATGTTAGGATTAGACTGGTCTTCATAGCCTGCAGAATTACTGGTCATTAAAAGATTCTAATAAAATCTGGCTCCTTGGAATCAAAGCCTGAAGAGGAGTGGCCTAATCATCTTGCACAGTTATTTAAGTGTTCTGGTGTTGATTTGATTAATTAAAACACAGAAAAATAGATCAGAAATCAATTTATGTGTCGTTCTGCTTAAGATTGGGTGTTATGTTGAACACAAAGCAGAGTTTTCAGGCCTTGTGAAGTGAAGATTGCAGATGTCTGAAGCCTGTATCTTGATGCATTTCAGCAGCAAATATCAGATAACATGCATGGATCCTATGTGCCTTCCCAGGCTCATTTTACTCTATGGGGTAATCAGAAGAGATATTCTGCATGATAAATTGAATTGTTTCTGTCTTTCCTACACTATATTCCCAAACTGTGAGATAGACCTGAAAGATATGAATAAAAATAAATTATCTGATCCTTGAGAAGCTTTAAAATGCAATGTAAACTTTTTTTTTAACAGATTCATTACGTTTTAAGCCCTCGAAATAAAAACGGTAATTATAATTAAAAGCTTTGCTCTCTTTCTAGCATGTTAGAGGACATGGAAAAAAAAAATTATTTCAGCACCTCCTGACCATGCAAAGGCCACAAGTCCACTTATAATGAATCCAATCATCTAGAAGTTTAAAAATGTTGAAGCTTGGCAGTAAAAACTCTCAGTTGTCCCCCTTCAGTTTCTGTGTAACACATTTGATGCGGATATTTTCTCGGAGGTTGCGGAGGCGCGCACTGCGACTCGTGATTTCCTCCACGTAGGTTTTGGGGAACCAGCCCCGCTCCCCGTCTGACAGCCTGATGCCCTCCACCCAGCCTGCAGAAACATGTCAGCTTTTACACATCAAGCATCTAAGCTTCACATATCTTTTTAATGCAAGCTGCTTTCATTGAAATCCATAATGAAGTTTGGATCTTACACCTTAAACCTTTACACATTTTGTCACATTACAGCCACAAACTTTAACGTATCTTGTTGCGATTTTAGATGTTACACCGACACAAAAAAGTGCATAAATGTGGAGTGGTTTTTAAGATTTTTTCCAAATAAAAATGTGTGACAAAATGTGTCTCAAATGTGTGACGTGATGAATAGCTCAAACTCTGTGAAACTGGATGAAGAGCATCTGTGAATATCAGTCTTGCCACAGATTCTGTATTTGATTTAAGCCTGGACTTTGAGTAGACCGTTCTACACAGATGAATGTGCCTTGATTTAAACCATTCCCCGTTAGCTGTGACTGTACATTTAGGGTTGTTGTCCTGCTGGAATGTTATCCTCCACCCCAATCTCAAACTATTTTGCATCTTCTAAAAGGATTTCTACATCTTCCCATCAACTCTGACCTTCTTTCCTGCCCCTGATGAAGTAAAACATCCAAACAGCATGATGCTGCCAACACTATGTTTTACATTGGAGATGATAGTTGATGTGCATTGTTAATTTTCCAACATTTTGCATGCAGACTAAAAAGTTCCATTCTGGTATCATCTGACCAGAGCACTAATACATTTCAAGTATTAATGAAGATGACTTCAGAAAGAAATTTAGTTTCTCTGGATTTTGTTTTAGGAATATCAGGGTAATGGTAGTTGATAATAACAAAAATTTAGACTTTATTGATCTCACAATGGAGAAATTATCCTCTGCATTTAACCCATTGCTTAGGGAGCAGATTTTGAGGTGTAAAAATGTTGAAAACCATGTATCCTATTTATCCCACTTCACAACTTACCACTAGTTTCTGCTGGTTTATGAAAAATCATAAAATTAAAATTGCCTTCAAGGTTTTGGTTGTTGTTACATGACGAAATGTGAAAAAAAATAAGTACTTTTGAACGGACTGCGCCTGAAACTGGTCCTCCAGACTCTTACCATCACTTGTTATGGTTTTAGCATGAAGAATGTCAGCTTTTTCCAGAGTTAACTCATCATGCTCTTGGGCCTGATAGCTTTTAATGCACTGAACCTGGGATATATCTGCAATAAAAACACAGGAAAATATGTTAGTGGAGTTATCTTAATCTGCTGCACACTTACAGATTTCTACATACCATCGTTTTCACTGGCCTGCTCGATGTCTTCAAATGGATCAGATGGAAACATTGCTGTAATCCATCTCTGCTTACCACTCCTAGGCAGAGAGAACCAACAAGAGCAGTTAGCTTAGAGAAACCCTGCGGGGAGATGATGTGAAAGAGTATTTTGTTGTCCTACTCGGTATGTGATTTAAGTAGGATCTGATGTTTGAGCTGCTGGCCTTCACACAGCTGCAGATAGAAGATGAACCCTGAGATGCCTTGCAGCTTCTGGCTGAGGTCCTTCACTTTCAGCTCTCCAATCTTGGCATGCACAAATACCATGAACTTCCACGTACTGTAACAAAAAAAGAATGAACATTTAAGTGTAATTGTGTTTTTATGTTTCACATTAGCACTGCAGTAATACTTAGTATCTGTTAAGTAACATTTTCCCCAAGTTATGGAAAAGAACCCTTACTTATTGTTGCTTATTTGTTTCCCAAAGAAGAAACTGATTAGGTTTAGTTTAAAAAGTCCCAGATTGCTAATTATTTTTTCCTTTGCACAGGTTCAATTATATTTGGGCCAAAACAAGCATAAAGTATCATATGCAAAAAAATTTGTGTTTATTTTTCCTCTATGAGGGCATTTCTGAAATACATATCCCGAGAGAATAAACACTGATGACCACATGATACGTAATGCTATTCAGGCAAATTGCTGCTAATATTATTTAAATTATTATTATTATTATTATCCATGTTCCATATACAATTCCTGTCAAAGGTTCACATACACTCATCAATGGCATAAATGTGATGTTTATTTTGGGCTTTCAATGATTTATTTCTAACGTTCTTTTGAATTTACCTCACATTTAAAAATTGTACTTGCAGGTTCATATATATATATATACATTCAACCCTACTAATACTGACCAACTGTCTGTCTCTGTCTGTCTTTTGACCCCTTGTAGACGAGTTGTTTTTAAAAATCATTGTAGATGTTTGTTGTATGTCCCTGCTACGACTCCAACCTGGAACACCTGCATCGAGTACTAAGGCCTCCTTAGATGGGTGGCGCACTCTACAGCTCTACCGTTCTACCGCTCTACCGTTCTACCGTTCTACCACTCTACTGCTCTACTGCTCTACTGCTCTACCGTTCTACCGCTCTACCGTTCTACCGTTCTACCGCTCTACTGCTCTACTGCTCTACTGCTCTACCGTTCTACCGCTCTACCGTTCTACTGCTCTACTGCTCTACTGCTCTACCGTTCTACTGCTCTACTGCTCTACTGCTCTACCGTTCTACTGCTCTACCGTTCTACTGCTCTACCGTTCTACTGCTCTACTGCTCTACCGTTCTACCGCTCTACCGTTCTACCGCTCTACTGCTCTACCGCTCTACCGTTCTACCGTTCTACTGCTCTACCGTTCTACCGCTCTACTGCTCTACCGCTCTACCGTTCTACTGCTCTACTGCTCTACCGCTCTACCGTTCTACTGCTCTACCGTTCTACCGCTCTACTGCTCTACCGCTCTACCGTTCTACTGCTCTACCGCTCTACTGCTCTACTGCTCTACCGCTCTACCGTTCTACTGCTCTACCGTTCTACCGCTCTACTGCTCTACCGTTCTACCGCTCTACCGTTCTACTGCTCTACCGTTCTACCGCTCTACTGCTCTACCGCTCTACCGTTCTACTGCTCTACCGTTCTACTGCTCTACTGCTCTACCGTTCTACCGCTCTACTGCTCTACCGCTCTACCGTTCTACTGCTCTACTGCTCTACCGTTCTACCGCTCTACCGTTCTACTGCTCTACCGTTCTACCGCTCTACTGCTCTACCGCTCTACCGTTCTACTGCTCTACTGCTCTACTGCTCTACCGCTCTACCGCACTGCACTACACAGACCGATACATTTAAGTTTAATGCCACAGAGCATCACTTACTCCTTCCTCCGGGACAACAGCAGGCAGTCGTTAAACAAGTGGAGGTACACGGGCTTGGTGGGCAGCTTGAGCTTTGATCCCGAAATGCTCATCATCTGGGTGTCCACTTCCAGGAGTTCACCGTGCTTCACCAGCCAGCGGGACTGGGAGATGAGAGGAAAGATCTGAGGAGGAAAAAAATTGGTTGAATAGTTGTCTTAATACTGTCAAAACTGCAATAAACAATAAGCAGAATTTTCATACATAACCTACTTTGCCCTCAAAGTGGATTTTCTTGTTGAGATGAATGAGTTCCTCCATCCTCTTCATTGACTGCACGCTGGAATTACACTCTCTGATGATCTAAGAAGGCACACGCCAACACTGTTATTACTGTTACGCATCACCAGCAATAACACCGGTATTCTGGCCATTATAGATGATTATCACAACCTTTTTTAGCTCATTGAAAGCCTTTGTGGCTGTGTCCTCATCTCGGGAGCCTGGTGTTGTCCTCTTTAAGATGTTCTGAAAAATAAAAATGGTTTAGAAGGCGAGCCCATAGGTAACCAGTATTTCTGTCGCATGATGTTGGTAGGAAGAAACATGGCTCCCACTGGGAACTTAGCTAATCTAATTATTACTCTATTTACATCGTGTTTCGAGGGTAAACATGATCCTTACTGTAAATGTTTTAATGTCTTACCTCCACCAGCATTTTGAGCCGCGTGATCCTCTGAAATGGGAGGATTAGAAAAGAGGTCAGAGGAAGCCTTTGGCAGATGGGGTCCTCCTCTAAGCGAGCCAGGATGCCAGGGAAACGAGGGTTTTCCTGCCTGAGAGAACATTTAGAAATTACTTTTTGGTGAATCAAAATTCCAGGTGTTTTCAGTCCTGAAAGAGAAAAAAAGTTTAGACTTATTCCCAAAGTAAGGGGGTCTTGGGATGTTTTCAGATTTCTAATAGGGTAGGCCTACCTTGACTCATATAAAACCAGTAATCAATGATAAACTGGTTTTTGAACCTGTTTGTGTTTTCCCATTTGATAGGTTTATGACTATGCTTTGATCTCTAAACAGCAAAGGTTTGCATCACAAGTCTAAGCTGCTGTTATTTTGTTGCCAGGAATCTGAAAAGCTTGAGAACCACTGCCACTGCACTTAAGCCCCAAAGACATACATAAAAATTTGACCAACTTGCCACAAGATGGCACCTAAACTGCCATGCAGTTCACACCACTTGAACTGTTTCACATTTGTCACTTCATAACCACAAACATCATTATGTTTTAGTGGCATTTTATGTGATAGACCAGTAACTAAATGTGCATCTGGGCTTTTTGGAGGATTGGCAAGAAGAAAGCCAGTGATGAAGGAAAACTATGGAAAGGTTCTGTTTGGAGTCTGCCACAAGCCACATGGAGACAAACCAAACAAGTAAAAAGGAGGTAGTCTGGCCAGATGAGATCACAACTCCACTGTTTGTTGCAATATGCAAAATGTTATGCGTGGTGGGAAACAAATACTGCACATCACCCTAAGCACACCATCCCCACCACAAAACATGGTGGTACAGCATCATTCTTTAGCCATTCTTTACACAAAGATGCAAGGTGGCCAGAGCTGATGGTGATATTGAACACAAATGCACGCTGCACTTTTTCAGTTTGAAAATCATGTGTTCTTTTTCTTTACAATTATGCACCAGTTTCTGGCGGTCTATCATGTAAAATCTCAATAATATAAATTTAAGTTTGTGGTCGTAATTTGATGAACTGGGAAAAAATTCAAGGGTTGTGAGTTTAGATAGTTGTAATTTATTGAAGAGCCACTGTACAAAAGTAACAAAGAAGCACATAAATGAAACTTGCTTTGCATAGACTGCACCTATGTGTGCTCAGATCTGCAACAGATTGACTGAACATAAAAAAAAAATAATTACTCACAGCAACCGCTGGTACGTCTGCTCCTGATAAGCCTGGTTGGTTACATAAGGCAAATAGACCCTTCGCAGAGCTGGGCAGTGATCCAGGACTATGTCACACACATCAAATCGGAGGATGTCTTCCTCCAGCCTGTGCTCCAGGTCCTGAAGGAACCTGCAGATAGCAAGGAAGGAGAGAACACTTTGAGAATGCGAGATATGACAGCTGAAAGGTGTTAAGACATGGAGTCTAAATGCAGTGGAGGCAATCAGCTGCAGATATCTTCACCTCTCACTGACATCTTTGACTTCAGGCATCTTGGAGAAGAGCCACTGCTTCTCCTGAGCTCCAAGACACTCAGCGAGCTCCTGAGACAGCATGAAGTGGTCCACAGCGATCGTCAGGCTGCGAATGTACGACGCCTCGGATGTTACCAGCTCAAACTTTGCCTGAGGGGGAAAACACACGGTTTTAAAGAAGTCAAACAAAGAATGTATCAAATTCCAAAGTAAAGGAAGCTTTACGTTTCGTCACCTCCTGTAGTTTTCTCTCCTCGTTGCTGAATGTGTCCAACTGACCACTGGTTCGTACATCAGGTATATCTTGCCACAGTGCAAATGCAGAGCCTCGAGAAGAGCGAAAAGAGCTCGAAGGAGAGAGATTGGATGGAGATGGAGTCCCGTCTGAACCCTCATCTCTTAGTCCCTCCTCCTCTGTTCCCGGATCCTTCCCTTGCTGCCTTTGGATCTCTCGGTTGATGGCAACATCACTGTACTCCTGGTAGAGGATTGCTGCAAAATCAAAATGTTGACTGAACAATATGTGGTTCCAGAAATAAAAGGCAAAAAAGATGAGGTATAAACAATTTAATAGCAAATGGAAAAAATAAACTTCTAGTCAAACTTACAGCTTGGCAAAAAACGTGACAGGCGATTTGATGTGGGAAGCGGTGAAGATGTGCTCAAATCTTCCTCAATGGATTTCTTTCGCATTCTGTGAAATCACACCAAAATATTTTATTTAAACTTCACAGATTAATTGTGGGAAATTAATTTTCATATTGTCATCTTATTACCCAAGTTTAGTGCTCCACCGATGTAAAGGCATTACATTGTCAACACTGGGCAGCTGAGGTCCAGTTCCAACAGGACTGTGGGTACTGCTGTCACTGGAGCCTCCTGAGCTGCGGTGTCTGGAGTTAGACTTATCTACAGCAAATAAAAACAAAATGTAAAACAATCTGTCAAACGTGAGGCAGTCGCAACAGATGCCAACTCACACTGTGGCTGGATCTGCTGGAGCAGACTTCCAGTTAAAAGTGTGTTATTGCTCTCCACTGTTGCAACGTGCTTGCTCAAGATGAGAGGTTGCTACATATTAAATGATTCAATGCAAATAATAATAATAATTTAGTCTTTATTGATCTCACAATGGAGAAATTATCTTCTGCATTGAACTGGACTGTTTATGATTTGACTTGGTTTTGGTTATATGACTGGACTGTTTTGAAATTAATTGTATCTTTTTCAACTGAATTTGGAAGGAACTGGATTCCATCAGGAATCGACCACCAAGGAGTTTCTTGTTATTTCATGAGTTTTACTGTTTTTCTTCATTAGCTACTTCTCAACATACTAATTTAGGTATTTTTTTCGCCTTGCTGTTTGAACTCAAAACTCTGTGCAGGTAATCAGATCTTTGGCTGAGCTCAATGAGTCAAATCAGAGCATGAAGGCTTGCTCAGAAGGGTGTTTATGGTTGGTGAAAGATGATAAACAGTTTTTTTCTAAATGGGTTAATTAGGTTAGCTCCTCCCTTTTTGGATGTTTCCTCATTAAATGCTTCCCAAACTTGCCAGCTTATAATTCAGAAACTAGAGAAAGTAGGGACATTTTGACAACATAAACAGTCTAAACACCCATTGTACTATTTTTATCCAGTTTGACTACTGTGTTTTCAGCCTCTTTAAACAATTAGACCATAAATGTGTTCTTGATGGACTTGGCAAACACTTCAAATGAAAACATAAAGCTGCTGAAGTGCCACTTGGGGAACTAGTGTTTTATGGAAACTGATGTGCTATTTCCCTGAAAATGTATTACATAGACCTGTTCAATTGCTGGTTAACACAAAGAGCTAATCAGCCAATCATGTGTTGGTAACTCATTGCACGTGACATGGTTGTTGGTGTGAGTACTTTAGAAACTACTAGGAATTTCAGCCACAACCATCTCTCAGGCTTACAGAGAAACATCTGAATGAGAAAATACCCCGTTAGCAGCAGCGGTCGGGATAAAAATGCTCTGTTGTTCTCAGAGGTTAGAGGAGAATGGGCAGACTTGCTTGAAATGATAAAAAAGGCAACAGTAGCTCAAACAAACACTCTTCAATACCAAGTAACGCTGTATTTTATCGGCTATTCGTTTCTTAAACACATCATATTGAAGTTCATATTGAGATGTTGTGGTTCTGTAGCTAAAAGAAAGGAAGAAAAAAATGCACGTGGACCATGGTTTGAGTATGGAAATAAAGTCCGATTCAAAGGCTCTTATTGTTTTAAGAGGTCAGTTTAAAAGAATAGTTGATGCCATTCTATTGTTATATGTAGAATCATCTGATAGCATCTTTTATAGGAATCATGTCTTAAAACGTCAACAAGAGATTTTCTAGAATCACCCTGTTATCCTACAGCTTATAGCATATAGCATACCAGCTGTACTATACCATTGTGGTCACCTTAGAAAGTCTTTAAACTACTATTTGATCTGTTAGGATCCACTTGATTTCTCTAACCTGCAGAACTGTGTAAAGGTGTTAAGTTATCGCTCATTCATTGTTATTGGCTCCAAAGGAATCAAGGCTTCTTTTAATCTTTCCAATTAGTCTTATTCAATATTTTCTCATTCTCTCTTTAACAGTCAAACTGATTCCCAAAGAGCTGTTAGTTTTAAAGAAGACCACCATGCATGATATGTTGATATAATCAAGTAGAAGAATTGAAGTAGCGCCATGGTCCAATTAAAAACTTTAAAGGCCTGAAGATCTACTTTAAAAGGTTACATGAATGCCTGACTCACTGGAGGAGAGTGTAAATACACTGGGGGTGTTTTAAAATATTTGAACTGTACAGTTGTTTCTGAAGAAGAGCTACAAACATCTGAGTTCTGTTGTCCACTCACAGTCAAGGTTTGGGCTAAGGCTGTTGGAGTTCTGCCTGTCTCTGGAGGCCACCCGAGCAGATAAAGACTTTCCCAGCTTCAAGGTGAATGAGTTCTTCCTTTGGGAGAGTTGCAGCCTGGATATCAGCTCTGAAGCCGAGAAACGCCGGCGTTCTTGGTCAGTTTGACGACTGCGTGGCAAAAAGCTCACTCCTGGGTGAAGTAATGTCTCTACAATTTCACTCTCCTCCTCCGCTCCTGGTTCTGAGTCCTCTATTATCTGCAAGGGTTCTGAGGGTACATAGAAGCTATCTTCATGGCTGATGTTTGGGAGATCCGGAGCACCGTCTGTGGACGAGGGAGTCGAAGTTGCATCCAGGGAAGATATTTCACTGAGGTCTTCCTCCAGAAAAGATGCAAAGGGTCCGGGGAATATGTAGTCCGCCTCCAGAATTGGGCTGCTGATTGATTCATCGCTAGGGCTGTCTGGAGAATAAACCTGCACCTTTCGCCCTGAGGACAAGAAAATAATCCTTTTAGCTTAAATGAAAACATGTTAACAGCTTCTAAAGTTTAATTTGCTCTGTCAACTCACTGATAGACTTTTGTTTCAGAGATCCCTGCGAGGTTCTCCTCTGAGGCTGGCAGGCCTCTGGGCCCAGAAATGCTGGACATTCTGGTGAGGATGAGGAGTAAGGTACCTGAGATTCCCAGGTGTCTCTGCTTGTGTACAGAGAGGACAGGGGGAAAGACAGAGGGAGGCTTAGAGCTGCATGGAGAGGACGGCAAACTGTTGTTATGGTCCGAGGCTTCTCGGTTTGGTCCTGCAAAGAAGTCCTGGTGCTGTTCTGGCAAACAACATCCAGATCACCCACATCATGTGATGGAGAGCTTACATTTATTGTATGTTCAGCGTCTGTCCTGTGATTGCCTTTTTGCATATCATTCAGTTCATTTAGAGTTTGTCTTAAACAACTTAGTGGTTGAGAGTGTGAATCTGAAACAGTGCTCTGCCTCTGAGAGCCAAGACCGTTTAATTTAGAAGGTGCTGGTTGTTGTAACTCAATGAATGCCAGCGTTTCCTGCTGGCATACAGCCACGTGCTTGTGATGGATGGGGTGGAGGAGAGGCCGGCCCTCCTTGGACTCGCTCGGACCATGGGACTCTCCTGTGCCAGGAATCCACATGCTGGGGTTCTCTCCTCGGCAGCGAAAAGTGTGAAGGTGGGGATGGAAATCAGGAAAAGGTGAGAATCCATACCCAGGGAGCATGGCTAAACAGCCACATGGAAGCTGCAGCAACACAGATATAAAACACAACAGTAATAAGTTACATGCATGTATCAAAAATGCAAAACTAATCAGTGTGATTGTGCTGCTGTGATAATAGATCAATTTATTGTGCAGCTTTTACACAGAAATACACTACATTCTAACACCTGTTAATTTGATCATTAGCCTAAGAAGTCAAATCCTGCACATATGGTCTCAAAGTATTTACCAGGTGATCAAAACAGCCTGTTCTTAAGTACTGTTTTGAATATATAACCCATTCTTTTCATTTTGTCACTTGCACCGGTTTCCTTATTTTGTTTATTGAAGCTCAGCTTACAAACTCTATATGATCCAGTAGCAGAAAACGTGAACACTTCTACATTTTTAGATTGTGATCAGGAGTGTAGCTCTTGAAAGAATGCAGCAACGTTTAATAACAAACCCTACACACTATGCAAACACTCCTGGAGTAAAGCTATGGAGGTGTACAGGATGTCTAACAGCCAAGGCCAGTCCTCACAGATCGACACACACACACTGAGGTCTGGTCTGATGTGTCTCCTGAGCGGTGTCTTCCTGCGCTAATTAAAGACTTCTCTCCACATAGCATCCAGCCCCTGTACTTAACAACTACAAACACAGCAACTCGGTAGCCCCAGACAGAACACCACAACAGTAGCACAGACAGAGGAAGACGGCACATCCTCCACACTCTCACCTTTCACTTGCAACGATCAATCACTAAGGCTGTCAGTCTGTTTGACAGCAGGTATCTGAACTCAATTGGATATTTTCTGTTAAAACAAAGAAATTGCTCATAAAGGTAGATCACCTTAAAGAGTTTTTAAACACACACCAGTGGAGCTCTGTTTTTTTATGCTGCTCCTTCCTGAGCAGCTAATCCTCACGTTCTGCTTTAAACACCTGTTACAGGAACTACGACATGCAGCATCATACAGTCTCATATGCACAAGGGAAGGCAAAGCTTCTCGTGTTTAGTCACTGATGAGCTGGTATTGTAACAATTGTAACAATCCCTAATTCTTCCATTTTTAAGCAACTGGTATCTTTTGTTGTTGTTGTTGTTTTAAAGAAACAAAACAAGAAGTCCTTAAAACACAGATTACTGGTAAAGACTTGTAAAGACTTGTAACAAAGACTTGTGAAGAAAAAAATTGAAAATTAGAACAGGAGAATAGAACACCAGAAACATAAATGATCAAATAAGCACCTTCATGAGAGGCATTAACATTTTTGGAGAACTTTTAACTCAACACTGCTATTTTCTCACAATGGGAAACTTACACTTGACCACATTAAGCAACTCATTACTTAAAAGTGAGAGTTCTGCACACAAAGAAAGTTTAAGGGAACAGCAGAGACCAACAGAGGAATGAAGCTAAACCTAAAGGTATAATTTTACTCCTTTTCTCTCCCTTCTATTACACAAAGTAACCATAGC
The DNA here is from genome assembly GCF_021462225.1 of Girardinichthys multiradiatus. NCBI lineage: Eukaryota > Metazoa > Chordata > Actinopteri > Cyprinodontiformes > Goodeidae > Girardinichthys > Girardinichthys multiradiatus. The sequence continues at coordinate 13,762,134 of NC_061794.1, forward strand.
CAAAATAACAGAGCAAATATCAATAATTTATGTTGGTGACGATCTGATCTTGTTCATAATCAAGATTTTATTACAGGAACATCCAACCTTGTAGTGTTTTATTTTTGAAAGTGGCCGAAATTGTGGCGGTAGTCTTAAAGGTTGTCAACATACATACACCCACAGGTGTTCAGGTGTTTACAGATACACCAATATACAGGTAGACTCTATATTGAGCTGCAGTTGCTACTAAATACATCTTATATTAATAAGTACTGTGTACTTTTCAGTGACGTTATATATGCATTTGTTGTTTGTACCTGTGGTTTTCTCTCTTTGTACAGGTGTAGAAGCAGGCTTCTAGGCTGTTATCTTGTATTCCCTTTATCGTTTTTTTCCCTCCTTTATTCTTATCTCCTATCCCTTTTAACTTTGTGCCCCACCTCTGTCCCTTTCTTTCTTCTGTTTTTTCCCTTTTGTTTCTGTCTCCATGTCTATTGCATTCAAAAAATCCCAAGGCAAACGATATCAATAAAAAATATGATGTGCTTGCTGAAAGGTGTATTTTTTCAAAAACATTCAAATACGATTTAGGCTATTATGCTATGAGGCTAACAAAACCTAAAAATAAATTGATGAAATATTGTGAACTAGTGCATGTTGGAGCAGTGATTTTATTTAAAAATGTGTTGGCAGTGACCTTTGAACATGACGGAATCCCATTGTGAACTAAACTTCCTCAACACAATAAAACTAGAAATCAGTAACACACAACAAACACTCACTGTGTGTAAAAGTGAATGCAGCTGTCTCATATTTAGTCAGTTCATTCTGCTCATATTTCAATGTATTAGTAATTCTGTCATTTTAAAACAGCTGTAAGGAAGTAATAAAGGCTAAAGATCTTCCTAATTTCACTTTGCAGCTGTTTAAACCAGAACAAATAGTCTACAGAAAGCATTTTGGGACCCAAAGGAGGCTGAATGTTAATTGTTAATTTTTTATCTTTCACCTATTTGCTCCTGCTAGCATGCACAGATTCTAGACATCCTCAAAAGCTATTAAACCCTAGACGTCATTTATCAATTAGATTTAATAATTATGTTCAAAGGCTGCAAATATTAACGGAGCCAAGTATATTTCTTTTTCCTTTACAGTAAGTACGTAGCTTCACATTCAATATCTTCTACACCAGTAATGTACTCCCATATTGCATTACTGAAGAACATAATAGCATAAAATAAAAGCATAAATGTTTGTTTCTTAAAAACGTTCTTAACACATAATGCTGGTAGTTGTCTTGAGAATCACAGGTTGGAAATCTCAGTTTATCTTTCTGTTTATCAGGTGCACATGTGCTGCACACGATGAATACGAGGCCACTGAAAAGCCACACCTGCTCTTGTGGCAAGGATAGGCCGGCCAGAAAATCCTATCCGTCTTTGTTTCAGAAACACTCACACAACAACACACACATTGCATGGCTGGCACAAATGGTTACCTGTTCCTGACTGCAGACAAAGACAGCCTTTATGTGCATACCTGTGCCAGGCTGCCCTGAGCACAGGATGCCTTAGAGGGTGTGGAAACTGCTTATACTCATCCACTCATATAGTGCAGTCACTAAGCCATAAAAATAAATCCAGACCATGGCTGCATAATGACACAATCTTAATAGTGTCTGCACGTGATCACCCACTTCTTATACTGTAATCCTGCTCTATTTGAAGCATTATCTAAACGTTGCTTAACTGCTGCTACCTTCTGTCATGTGAGATTAAATCTGTGTTATTTACAATATATTATCCAGACCAAAAGATTATGTATAACAAGACTATAATGACAATGTCACAGTCTGAATGAATGAATCTTCATTTAATCCTTCACTAATGGCTAAATCATCATGAAGCAACCCCATCTTAGAGGCAGAATTAGCAATTTTCTTATTTGATCAAAAGCTTCAGAAGATCACAAAATTTTAACAGTAAGCTTCAACAGCAAAACATGAAAGCTTCAAACTACACCTTACATTCCACGTACTGATACAATTATGTTACACCATTAAAATTTTACTTCAAAGACGTGTAATTTTGCTTGTCACACCAGGGTGTTATTTGTGATTGTTATAGAGTTATAGAGTCCCCCCGCCCCCTGTAATTCCACTAGGCTGCTCTAAGACGCCATGTCTGCATAGGGAAATTAACAAATGGCCTTCTGACACGTTTTAATCCCATCAGCCATATGTGGAGCATTTTTAATTTTTAGATTTTTCATCTGAGAGGCCTCGGAATGATCCTTTCATACAGCGGAGGGAGGGAGCAGAAACTTGCTGATTCAGCTCCTCAAAACAACAAAATGTTATGTAATCGCATAATTGAACTATGTTTCATGGTTCCAGGGGAGAGAGGAGAATGTTAAAACTAATGGATTCAATGCAAGAGATAATGCGCTTTATGAGGACATAAAGGTCTGCTCTGTTTACTTTCCAAATGTTCAGGAGAATTATGCTAACAGAGGCAGCATGTAAGTGGAAAATGATTATGTTAATCCTGTGTATAGATAAAACGGATTATAACATGTTTGCTTATGTCTAATTATGAAACACTAAAGTATTATTTTAAGATAAACCCCTACCTAAATAAATCAACAAAAATTTGGCTGTCAGTGACATTTTTTCTGACACCTGAATATTGTAACTTTATCTGCAGATTTTTACTTTAACTCAAAAGTCTGATTCAAATTTCTGCTGATGCTCCACAAAACACTTCATGGTTTGACTCCACACCAAAATTCTTAAACATTATTTAGACAAGAGGCTGTGTTGTGTTTTAAAAAAGCCAGATTAACAATGGACTACTCTAACCATGATTAAAGGCACCATGATTAAGGTAACTCCCTCATCCATGTTTCCACAGTAAAGAGTCCCCAGATGACAGAAAGCATCTCATTCTGAAGTTAAAAAAAAAGTTTCCAAAAGCCTGCTCCTTCCTCAGTTTGGAATTATTCTCAGTGTACAGTGCCTTGCAAAAGTCTTTACCCCCATTTAAAAAAATATATATATATTTATTTATTCACATGAGTTAATACATTTAACCTGTCCGCCTGAATTCAGAACTACCGGTACTTCTTGTTTAGGTTGACCTGACACAATAGTGCATGTAAACAATGTACTGATGGAAATAATAAAATCCAATTACTTGAACAGTAAAGGAAATGTTTATTAAAAATCCCAGAGTTTTTTCTTTCACTAGCACAGAATTTTCTCCATGAGCTCAGCTTCAGCATGTTTGGTCAGACAAAGCGGAGTGTCCTGACAGTGTGGTGTGACGTGCTGCTGTGTATGTGTGAGATTGCGGTTATACTTGGTCACATTAGACCACTAATTGCCAAGATGTGGACTTAAGCAGCCCATTTTTGTCTGCATAGAGAAGACATGACATAATGCAGCATCACTTCTGGTAAAACAACTCCCCTGAACTCCCTGTGATGTGCGAAACCAGTTTGTGTTTCATTTTCTGTCAGTGATGATGGGTAAGCAGTGACATTCGATTGACTTTCTATCATCTCATAAACCCAAATCTCATCATTGGTTGGCTTGTATGGTTATTTAATGAGTAAATTAATTAATGCGACTCATTTTGAGTACTTTGAAATATAAAATTAGACTGTGTTTTTTATTTTATTCTGTTTGGTTGTACTTTATGATGGCACACTCACTCATGCAATGCTTACTAGATATGCTTACTAGCTCTGATTGGATTAATGAAAACCTTGAAACCCTGAATTTATGAGGCCCATTCCATTCCCAGGCTTTCATGGAAACCATTCCAAGTACTAATGGTTTTCTTTATCTCTTTCCAAAACAAACTCTTCAGAGCAATTTTTAAAATTCCAATCAGAGAAGTCACACCTGATGTCAAGATGATGTACACGTTTTTTGTGAAATTAGACATGCCCATTGTGTAAGGTCATGGGTGTCTTCATTTGTCTTCCAGCTTTCGTCTACAGAGACAGGTGAGCACCCCAGAGGCTACGGGGGAGGCGAATGAGAGGGTTACTCAAATGTTTACACATTTTGCTGGTCCTCTTAATCCTCCTTCAAAGCCTTAGGCTACGTACTCACAACCTTCTGGGACACCATGACGGTGCCAGCTGACAATGCAGCTTACAGACCCAGAAGCCACTGCTATACAAGGTCCATCTGAATGACAGTGAGCAGGAGCATCCATCAGCTTCTGACTGAAGCGACAAGCTGTAGAGGAGCCTTTGCTGACCCTGACTCACCCAGCGGGATTCCTGCTAAAAGAGACAGACAAACAGCAATAGCTTGCGTGCAGACTTGGAAAAATGATGACCATTTCACATGTAAACGCAAAATCTTTTGGACCTTTAACCCCAACTCCCTCCAAACTTACTCTTCTACTGTAGAAGTCAGATATGCTGATGTGAGATGCACACCGTGACTAGAAATGGCACAAAGGAGCCTTTGATAAAACTTGTTGAAACACCTTGATCTAATTATGGTGCTTTGTCATAAGTCACGAAAGCTACTAAGTTAATAAAGAGCTAAAGCCTCAACAGGTAGTAAAGTCTGAAAGCCTCATAATCAGTAGTTTTAGACAGACTCTAAGTATCTGCATGCAATGAGATTCAGAGGAAGAAGATATTTTTTGCCAAGTTTTAACAACATATAATGAGTTGAACAAACAGATTAGAAACTCAATTTATTTAAATAAGTTCAAAAAATATCAAACAAATCCCTGCACCAGGAGTAATGCTCAATGATTTCCTTTTTCGTTTAACCAAAAGTTTTTGTCTGAGACATGTTTATGTAAGTGAGGCCTTTAGGGCTTTATGGCCCTTTTCCATAAGTAACACCTCTATTCGATTCAGCTCGGTTCAGCTCTTCTCCACTCGGTTTGGTCCGTTTTCCATAACAATTGAGTACCATCTCAATGTGGGCGGGGTTGTCAATAGCAGGGTGGTCCCACAGTCCGAAAAAGTATTGCAATATGATTTGTATAGACACAAACACAACAACAGCCTTGACTGCTGCTCAGTCTATGGCTGTTGTCATAGATAAGGCTGCGGGCAGCAAGACAAAGTACTCTGGATAAGTACAGGAGAGAGAGGGAAGCTCTTACCCTTTAAAACTAAGGGGAACAAGCTAGATGGTGTGTGAGGGCAAGCTAATGCTACCTAATGCTAGATTGCTATATAGGTTATCTACACAATAAACCTAGTGTACAACAATTTAACCGTTGAAGATATTAGTTTTAATATGTATGCTGTGGCTAGTGATGCCGCCCCCTACCCAATCAGTGATGAACACTCTTCTGACATTATGTTTTCAGCACAACTCGACCTGGTTGGAACCACATCCAACCAGGTCCCAAAAAACAGTAACCGTTACTAATGGAAAAACATAAAACGTTTGTTGAGCCGTGTCGAACTGTGCTGAGATGGTCCAGTGGATAAGGGCCATTAGATGATGTTCTGGGTTCATCCTCCTGGATGAGTCATTTTTTAAACAAAACCATTTGAATTGAGGAAGGGCACCAGCCTATCACAGAGACACACAGAACAGATAGCCATGCACACACATAAGTATGTTTATTAAACAGTGAGAGTCAGCCAGAGAACCTGTAAAGAACCTATAAATACACAGAACATGGAAAATGCAGAAAAAGGCCTGAGCTGGGATTTGAACCCCAAACCTTTGTGTTGTGATGTAACATTGCCAACAGCTCTGCCAATAACTAGACCTGAAAAAAGTATTATGAACTAATGAATTTGGATAGCCAAAGTCATTGTCAATAAACAACGTTACACCAGCTTCCACTGTCTAACAGCAAGTAAAGACTAATGTTTACAGTGAACACATAAGCAGTAGAGTAACAAACACTGTATTACCCTACTGCTGAAAATAGAATCTAATAAATGCCCTGTTTACTCTTTTTAATTAATATTTGCTAAAGCCAGAAGTGCCTTTGCTGTTTCAATGAATGATTTAACTGCTTTTTATGATCCATTTTCAAAGGTTTACGTTTCTGTTGGGCACCAGGAAACTTTGGGATAGTATAATCACTAATAATTAATAGCTGGCCATTTGCTTTATGACATCTGCTAAAGAAATTACAGAATGTCACCATCTAATAGAGGTGTACTGAGATCTTGTAGCATGTTTTGCTATTGCCTGATTTATGTTTGACATCTTGTATGTGTACTTGAAGCTTTAGTTTTGAAGTGAGAATGGAAGCACGTTGCTGTGAGAAAGCATATTTTTGTCTTCTTTTAAGACAAATATTTCTGCTCCCCAAACAAATATTGAACAAAGCTAAAGTGAGTTAATAAGAAAAGCAGTTTTCAAACAGTGATTTTATTTACTAAGGGAAAGAAAGCTTTCCAACCAACCTGGACCTGCGTGAAAAAAATATTTTCCCACCTTGTTGAATCATAAATTCACTAAATGTTTTATAATGCTGTGTTCAGTTTCACTAGTCTAAAGTTTGGAAAGGGTTACAGAGCCATTTCTAAGGTTTTGGGATGCCAGTAATTCACAGTGAGTGCCACTGTCCACAAATGGTGAATACAAGGAACAGTGGGGGACCTTCCTAGGAGAGGAAATAGCACATCATCAACTCATCCAGGAGGAAACAAAAGAATGCAGAATGACATCTAAAGCTATCTCGGTTAATGTCAGAGTTTGTGATAAGACAATAGAAACAAACTGGACAAAATAATAAATGCTGACCAACAGGAACAAAAAAAACCTGTGTAACATTCAAAACACATGTTAATTATACCTAAGACCTTTGAAAAGACATGCTGGGGACTGACGAGACAAAAGAAGCTGTGGCTCCCCTGTTATATTTGGTGCAAAACTAACACAGCATTTAAGCTCAAGAATATCATTCCTTCTGTCAAACATGGTAGTGGTAGTGTGATGATTGGGGCTTCTGTGCTTCTTCAGGACCTTAATGGCCTATTGTATTTAATAGAGCCTTGAACTATGCTCTATACCAAGAAACACTGAAGGAGAATATCTAGGTGCATGACCTTAAGGTCAAGCGCACTTGGGTTATACGCCACGAGAATGATCCAAAACACACTAGCAACACTAGTGAGTCTACCTCTCCACCGTCTATACCTGCTTATCCTTGTAGGGTCGCCAAGGACTTGTGCCTATTCTAGTGGTCAATGGTGGGGTACATTGGTGGACAGGTCGCCAGTCCACCACAGAGCAACACAGAGACACACAGGACAAACAACCATGCACACACTCACCTGAGAACAATTTAGAAAAAATAGCCTATCTAACCGTTATGTTTTTAGACTGTAGGAGGAAGCCAGATTACCCAGAGAGAACCCATGCATGCACAGAAAGAACATACAGACTTCACGCATAAACAATCCAGGCCAGGACTCAAACCCAACTGTGCTACCAGCTGCGCCACCTAGTGAAATCCTGGGCATATCAGATTGCTATGATGAGGCTGGAAACACAAAAAGCGAGCATTTTAAATAATCTTTTAGGCACTAAGTGCACTTTAAAATTACACACCTGCAAAATATGGACAAGGGGACCCTGTATTGGATTATTTAAAATTATTCTTTAAATCACAGTTTGTGATCTGTGAAAGCGTTTCTATGTGAAGAAAAAAAACAAGATGCATAAGTCCAAGCTTTAATCGCATATCTTATTTTAACAAGCTGCATGTAACATTTGACTCCAAAGCATCCTATTTCTGTTCTGATCCAGATCTGTTAAAAAGGAGACTGAGCTTGTTGGGCTCAAACTGTCAGTCACAGCATTCTGGTTCCAATCTGATCCTGCGCAGCAGATGTTTCCAAAAATCCTGACCTACTTTCAATGGAACCGCTGATCTCCTGCATTTATCTGCTCAGGTCTTAACTCTCGCTCTCTGTATTCTGTTTTCATTACCCTTTTTTAACTCTGTGTTCCACGTATCAACAGCTCCCCATTTCCAGCTTTTATTATCTGGACATGTATGGACAAGCCATGTGTTGTTTTGAAATGTGATCGGGTAAATTTGAACACCTAAAGATGACCAGTTGAGAAATATTTCTCGTTTAGCTGAGGCCTAATGCAATGAAAGATTGGAAATCTCATCAGGATTGCAGTTGTGACTTTATAGTGAACTAAAAGGGAAAGAATAAAATCTGTTGGTGTTTGATATGATAGCAAGAACTCATTAGAAGCTTTGGTTTCTTATTCAAAGAGAAAATAAACCTAGAGATAAGCATATTCAGCTGAAGGACGATTCATCAACCTCCAAACACAGAAACTTATTACATTGCATGAGTAAAATAAGTGCAGCACCCACTGCATTAAATTGGCCAAGGCTCAATGTGAAATAACCTTAGGGCTGTAGAGCCAGACAGGTGTGCAGGGCTGTCCATAGCGTACATGGCCAGAGGTTCAAATGTCTAGATTCTTAGCTTTTAGCCTTTATGCATGGACAAAATAATCCTTTAACAAGCAATGAGAACTGCTGCCTGAAATGTGTCAAAGTTCTGACTTTCAAAAAGACAAGGCTGCCCGCTTGTCTTGAAGACCAAACGTTTCTACATCTGTTACATGGTTTAATAATTACTACCTGAATGTATAAGGTTCTTAACTCAGTAGGTGGTCTGCTTTACAGTCTTGGCTTCATGACAAGTTCACGTCCAGTTACCATCACAGATGAGACCCCCTGACACACTGAGACTCCTTTCCACATTCCCCAGATGACTCTGCATGCTCATTCCTCTGAAACTGAATGCTAAGCTCAGACAGGAGGCCAAATACACTGAAACTATGCACGCGCAGGAGCAAAAGCTGCTATTATGGACAATTAAAGCTGCTGGTATCTGGGCCGCAAGCCAAACTGGCAAGAAAGTGACAGAGTTTCTTTAAAATAACTGTGGCGCTCATATTTAAATAGCTGCTTTCTTCAGGTCAGTGATGCCTAACGGTTCTAGCTTAGTTTTAAGGGAAACAGCTAAATTTGAATAAATAGGGATAGCTTTGAAATGGAAGAAAACTATAAATGTTTTTTCAAATGTTTTACAAATAAAAATCGTAAAAGTATAACAGACCACTTTACTCTGATAAGTAAAATCTAGTGCAAAATAAAGTCCATGTGTGTCTAATTTAATCTCGGTATAAGCCTCGAAGCTTTATAGAAGAACATTCATGGAAAATGAAGAAACACACCTGACAGGTCAGGGATAAAGTTGTTAAAAAGTTTAAAGCAGAGTTAGGTTCCTAAACAACATTCCAAGATTTGGAAATCGTATAGGTTGGGAGGGAAAGGAATAATCAGAGAAGCAGCCCACAGGTCTATGTCAAATCTGGGTAAGCTGCAGAGATTCACAGCTCTGTCTGTTGACACAACAGCTATTTGCTATGCATCCCACAACTCAGGCCTTTATGGGAGAGTGGCAAGAAGAAAGCTGCTGTTGAAGGAGAGCTATAAGAAGTCGAGTCTGCAGTTTGTCACAAGTCATGTATCGAACACAGCAAACATTTGGAAGAAGATACAGAGACCAAAATGGATCTTTCCGCCCATACATGTAAAACACTGTGCAAAAAAATAACACACTATACTTCTCAACAAGCCATCCTCTCTAGGAAATACAGTGATGGTGGTATCATGCTGTGGGGGTACTTTTTCATAAGCAGGAACTGGGAAAATGCTAAAAGTTCATGGGAAGATGGATAGAGCTAAATATAGGCCAACCTGGAGGAAAACCTGTTAGAGGCTGCAAAACAATTGAGACTTGGGCGGTGGTTTATTTTGCTGCTGGTTAGTGACCCAGAAGATGCAGCCAGAACAACAGTCAAATGTTCAAATTGAAGCATATGCATATACTAAAATGGCCCAGTCAAAGCTCAGACCTAAATCCAATAGATAATTTATGGCCGGACTTGAGATTTGATGCTCACAGAGGCCCGTCCATCCCATCTGACAGAGCTTAGGCTAGTAGATATTCCCCCAAAAACTTGAAGTTGTAATTGCAGCAAAAGGTAATTCTACCAAGTATTGAGTTTAAGACTCAGGGGAAATGCATGCATACTTTTTAGATTGTCAAAGCCTTAAAAACCCTTTTTAACATATGCATACTTCTATAAAGCATTGTATGAACTGAATATGGAGCATCAGGGGTTTCTGAGTCCATCTTTAGTTTAAGGGGATTAATTGATAAAACGGAGGTGATGTGCACACCCTGGCTACTTTCCTATATAGTGCACACACAGACACACACATACATGCTCAGACAGCCACTGTCTGAGTGGCAGGTGATGGGGCAGGTGCTCTCCAGACAGTTGTGGGGGGAAGGAGGAAGTGGGAGGGCAATCATACTTTGCATGTGTTATGTGAGCAGGCATGCATAAGTAAATCAAATCTAAGCAGCTTCCTATAGGGGAGAAATTAATTCCCAGGTAAAGGAGATTGGCCTGGTTCGGATCTCTTTCTCACAGTGAGGATTCCAAGGAAAAAGGTTGTCAACAAGTCAATGATCATGCAGAAGATCTCCAGCCTGCTATAAACGGCAGTTAAACAGTTCAAAGTCGCGATTTATACGTTGTGCTGGTACACATTTACCCAACATGCAGATTGTGCATTCAGGTCAGACCTAAGGTAGTAAATCAGACCATTTAGACACCCACAGCCACCTTGTTGTAAACCAGCCAAAATATTTACCACCAAACTATGTATATACACACAGCAGCAGACAACTCACATGACAAAGCACTTAGTCATCAGGTAGGCAGACAGATTCGCAGCCTCACCTCAGCTCACCTTCTCTCTGACAGAGTTTGAACAATGAAATCAGCCTCAGATGATGCATACGGCAACTAAATGAGAGTGTAAGCAGGCGTATAATCTGATACATGGATTCACACATTTCAAAACACTCATAGGGAGTAACAACCTCTGCCTGGTGCCACAGGTAGTGCAGATATCTCAGTCTTACCCTTACTGAGTGGCAACTTTTAGCCATGTACAGTTCCCAACAACCCTTCATCTAACATATTCCAGACATGCACTTACCTGCCTCGCTCTGCAGCTACTCACTGCTGCACTGTAACCATCACATTTAAAGGCTCCCTGCCTAAGGAGCTGCTGGAAACATTACCAATGCAAGAAGCAACAGCGTCTTCAAAGGGAATAAATGAATAGAGAAGCTAATAATCTCTCAGGTACCAAACATGCATCTGCTTGAGCTGGATAGTTGGATCTCTGCAGTTTCTGTCCGTGATACATCTGTGAAATTGAACATTCTACTCCAGCAGTAGGGGGGCTTTCTTTAATTTTTCCAAAACACAAATCAAAATTTCTTCCTTAGCTTGCAGGTCACCTGATGAGCCGCACGACTTTCCTTTCACCCAATGCATAACAAAAAGTACAGCCTGCACCCTCAGCTAAACAGCACAGCTCACCTTTCACTCCCTGTTACAAAGTGCTCAGATGACATGTGCTGGAAAGGTGCTAAAATGTAGATTTATTTGCTCAGTTTGTTTTTTGAAGGTGATTGGTATCCTACCTCGCTGGCGTTCGTAGCCTAGAGTGTGTGCTGGACGGTGGCCAGCAGCAGAGTGTGAATCCAGGCCATCCCAGGGTCAGGCTGAGCCACTCTGCAATCCATTGCTGCCTTGTGTTCCTCTCGGCTTCCCTCCTCCCCTCTCTGCACTTGGCTTTCTTTCTAATCACAGCAGACTTTTCAAAACTGTGTCCCTCTTCTTGGTTTCTCTTCTGTTTGTTCCTTTTGCTCTTTTCTTTCCTTAGAAAATAAAAAACAGGTTAAAAACACACCCCACTTGCTGCTATCATAGCTACTTATAATGCAGATCCACTCTCTGAGCTGCTCTGCTTCTTTACCCTCCCACCCTGCTTTGCTCTCTCTCTCTCTCTCTCTTTCTCTCTGCTACTGTTGGAGAAGAGCTGTCCTTTTTTCTCTTATTCTCCTCCCTTTCGCTTGCCTTTCCTCTAATAATTATTTAGTGTCTCATTTCAGCACCTGCCCTGACACAGAAAGAGGAGAAAGGGAGAGGGACAAACAGACTTGGTAACAATAAAGTTAGTCTGATACGAATCATACAGAGCCTTGTAGAAGTATTTTTACTTCTTGAATATATTTAAATTTTTTAACGTTAATACCTAAAACTGCAGATGTTTTGCTAGAATATGACTGCATTTTATTTAGATGTATCAGATTAAAAGGGGATAGAAATGCATGCCACACTTTTTAGATTTCACTATTCCTATACAGTTCAGAAACGTTTGGGATTTGAGTATTTTCCAGGTCTGAATAAGTTTGTAAAAAGAAAACAAAGTCTGGAAAATTATTTGTATTTCTGGACTCCATCCATATATCATTATCTAAGAGTTGCTTCCTTCCATCCTTGTGTTCTTTCATCTTTTTCGATCCATGTCATTCCTTCCATTTTTCATTTTTACTTTGCTTCCTTGTGTCCTTACTTCTTTGGCCTCTCATTTCTAACTTCTGCTTTTCCTTCTTTCCTTGTGTTCTTCTGTTTTTTTGTGTTGTTCCTTTTTCTCTATTCTTCTATCTGCCCTTACATTTCTAACTGTTTATTTTTTTTCTCTGTCTTACCTCTTTTCCTTACTTAATCCCTTACTTCATTTCCATCCTTCCTTCCTAATGTTGTTCTTCTTATTGTCCTTACTTTTTCTTTCTTGTGTCCTTGATTCTTTCCTTTCTCTTCTGGTTCATTTCCTGTTTCTTCTTGTGCTTGTGTTCTGTGGAAGAATCTGTCATATATTCATCATAACATTTTTATTATACATTTGAAAAGGGACTTAAAGGACAGGAAACTGTAAATATGATTCTGGACAAGTTTGGACTTTCTGACATGAAAAATTGTTTAGAGTCCCTGAAATCTGTGTTTATAAAAACATTTGAAAACCACTTGTCATTTTCCTTCCTCTTCACACTTATGTGCTACTTTTGTTCTTTTACATACAATCCCAATGAACAAACGATACAATAAATTTGTTCCAGGATAATCCTGCATTTAGCTTCATTCACCTTCCCATGAATTCTGCTCCTGCTAAGGAAAAGCATCACCACTGCATAATGCTGCCACCACTATGTGTCATGGTGGTGGCATGTGTATTAGGGTAATGTGCGACGTAGTTTTCTGTCACACTTTTCGTTTTGCATGTAGGCCAAAAGGTTCAGTTTTGATCTCATGGACTGAACTTTATTTATTGGCATTGGTCATGTGTCAAATGCATGCCACACATTACAGATTTTTATTTAGTTTGTCACTCCACTCCATATTTACACTACAACTTTGTGTTAATCCATCACATCAAATCCAAACCCATTACACTGAAGTTGCCAGTCTTACAGAGTTGCATGTCTTTGTGCATTTGTAAGCAGCCACACAGTAAGCAAAGCACCCAACTACACCCAACTGTGTGCAGCTCCTTCCAAATGTCAGGCTGTGAGGTGGTGACAGGAAGGAGTTGCCAAGGGTTGCTTCAGTTGTCATCTATTCTAGTCCGCTCTCTGCTGTGTCAACTGTGTTCGCTTATGAAATATATAGTGAAGGGGGGAGGAGTTAACTCAGGACAGCAGTTCCCTCTGCAGTGCTAGATGCTCCAATTGTTTTGTGTTTTTGCTGCAGCCCAAAAAAGGCTGTAAAAAATAAATCAACACTTGAGGTACAGATGTTGACAATCTGAGTTGATTTCACTCAATTAAATGAGTAATATACAGTGAAATAATGTTTTCTAGTTACACTGTGTATCAAACCAGCAATAATGTAATGTTTTTGTGTGCATAAGTGTTTTATGTGTCAGCTCTAATGCATTTTTTCCTACAGGCTGATTTGCAGCTCCTGTATGCAAGCGTTTGTCTCCTCGCTCTAGCAGGCAGTGTAGCAATTCAGCCAGTGTCCACAGCGCATACCTGGGCTTACTGACAAGTACTAACTCACTCTTCCTGCAGGCCATGGCAGAGGAACGCACAGCCATCACAACAATTCAAAGATGAACGGGGCAAAGAAGGGGAACAGGCGGAGAGGAGGAGGGTATTGAACAGAAATTATGGCAGATATTAAATAGCAGAGAAGAAAAAGACTGAGAGTGAGAGGAGAAATGGGTAAAGTAAGGGTGAGAAGCTGAGAGCAAACAAAAGTCAGAAGTTGCCCATGGGCTGCAGTCAGAGGCATATAGTGTGAGAGGAACAGAGATAATCATTAACAGATGCCTGTCTGTTTCTGACTCCTAATAAATCAGGATCTTTTTCATGTCTCTTCACAGAAAGTTACAACATTGACAGAAGAAAAAAAATAGAGATGGTTCAGTGATGCACTTATGAATACAACATTTTGCAGCGGAGACACAACTATCACACGACTCCAAAATGAGCAGCATTCTGCATTCAACAAATATTTATTTTGGTCTAAAATGCAAACAAAACGCAGAAAAAAAAATACTTCCTTATTCAAGTGTTTTTCCACTTCTGTTTACAGTAATGTACATTAATAATCCAAAGGATTTCATACAAATACTTTGCTGAGCATTCAGGTAGGAAGATCTGACATATGACTTATGGGGGAAACATCATACGACCAGCCTTTTAAAACATTTATCAAGGAATGAAAAAAATTGTGTCTCTGTGATCTCTGCAATCTTACAGTATTAGCCAGCAATAAATAGAAGGCAAACTTTGACCTCAAGGTTGTGAGGATAGTAAACAGCTCTGATTTAAAGATTAAGGTTAGATTTTAAGCAATGGGAAACCGAGTCCATGAAGTCAGTCGTTTATTGTCTTTCATGTCTCTGTGGAGGCATTTTCAAGTGTGAGAAAAAATGGGGGTTATCTCTGCTTGAGGTTAAAGACTACAAATGATTAACAACGAGCTGCTGTTACAGACTGAAGTGGAGTCAGGTTTTCACCTGAAGGATTCTTCAGAGAAACTCTTCCCACTGAGTGTCTTCATGAAAAATGTTTTGGTTGGACTCCAACTACAGCTTGTAATTAATGGTAATACTGAGTGCCTTGCAAATGTATTCCTAATGGTGGACCTGTTGCACATTTTGTCATGTTAGACCACAAACATCATTGTGTTTCACTGGCATTTTATGTGGTACAAAATACAAAATAGTGTCTAATTGGGAACTGGAAGGAAAGTAATACAAGGTTTTTGAAAAAGCTTTCCAAACAAAGACATTCATCCCCCATTACTCTGATACCTGTAAACAAAATGAAGCTTTTGGGAGTAGGTCTCTGCCAGCTTTGCACATCTAAAGCCATGTTTTGCTCATTCATTTTTGCAAAATAGCTCAAACCTAGAATTAAACCTCTGTAATCATCGATTTCTAAGACTTATCATTGATTCTCCATTGGATTTAAGTCTGGTTTTTGACTAGACCATTTTAAGACATCAACATCTAAACACTTTATCTAAGCCCAGGCTGCATGTACAATAAGGCAAATGTTCTGCTTTAAGTTAAACATCCATCACAGTCTCAAGTCTTTTGCAGCCTCTGACCAAAAGGTCAGGTTTGCTTCTGACCAGCTTTTGTGTCCCTGCTGAAGAAAAGACGCTCCACAGCATGATCCTGCCACCAAAATCCACACTATAAGGAAGGTCGAGAAAACATGACATTGCCTTCTGTTGAAACAATGTTAAAATGTGGTAAGACATCCACATAAAGATGTCAGCTATTGTTTAAATGTGTTTAAAAAAGTAATCAATCTAACCAAGCCAGGCTTTCTCAGCCTTTGTTTAGTCTAAATCTGGACCAGACATTTGGCCTGAAAACTTTTTGGTCTAAATAAAGATCTGCCAACCTTAAATAGCCATAACAAAGATGTAAATGGGTGTCCAGTGTTTGGATGGAGGGCTCATGGTGGTGGTGTGTTTAGTGCTATGTGTAAGCGATGGTGTGTTCAGGGTGGTTTGCAACGTTAGCTTAACACCATATATAGCATTATGGATGTCCCCGAAAAAGTTTCATTTTGTTCTGAGGAGCTGTATTGTTTTAGAGGTGTCATAGTAAAGGGGGCTGAATATAAATGCAGGCCACACTGTTCAGACTATTCTTTCAAAAATGCCATAAATAAATTTTTTCCTTCCACTTCACATTTTACACTACATTGTGTTTTTCTGACACATAAAATCCCAATAAAGCACACTGAAGTTTGCTGTAATGTGACAAAAAGTAAAAAAAAAAAAATGTAAAGAGGTGTGGATATTTTTGCAAGGCACTGTGAACCTCTGCATTGACAATACATGCTGTGGCTGCTGGTAGTCATAAAAAGCTAATCTTCAGTCAGGGATGCAGTTTCATTATTCCTCATGCTTGATAAATAAATGCATTGCTCCGAAAGGTAAAAGGTTAGCAACTTAAAATATAGCTCAAATGTCCACCAGCTGTGGTAACTTAGCTTCTTTTTTTTCAGTATGCATGCAGCAGCATCTTTAAAATAAAGGACAATCTCATTTGGAGCTGGCTTTTGACTTTCCAATGATGAAGATTTTCCCAGGATTTCTTCTCAGTCCTCATTCATGAATCCAAGGGACGCGTCGCTTGCTTCAAGAGGGGCAGTGCAATTTGGTTTAGATATGAAAAGAATGAAGAGAAAGGAGGGAGTTAGTTCTGTTACATTAGCTACTCTATGGAGGGTGAAACATGCTGTCACAGATTATCTTTGCAATGATGCTGCATTCTCCAACTGTTAACACCTCTAATAAACCATAAAATTCAAAAATACTGAGGTCAGTGAGTGGGAAACCTTAGAACATGCTCTTCTTTATGAAAATGTGTTAGACACAAAGCCACGATGGGTATAAGTTCAACCTTTGATGATGTGAAGGCTGGAAATAAGGAAACAGCAAATTTGGCCAAAGTTCACAAGTTGTGTCACATTGTTTTAGGGGCTGCACGGTGGAACAGTTGGTAGCACTGTTGCCTTGCAGCAAGAAGATCCTGGGTTCAATTCCCGACCAGGGGTCTTTCTGCATGGAGTTTGCATGTTCTCCCCGTGCATGAGTGGGTTCTCACCGGTACTCTGGCTTCCTCCCACAGTCCAAAGACATGCCTGTTAGGTTAATTGGTCACTCTAAATTGCCCTTAGGTGTATGAATGAGTGTGCTTGGTTGTTTGTGTGTTGCCCTGCGATGGACTGGCGACCTGTCCAGGGTGTACCCCACCTCTCGCCCATAGACTGCTGGAGATAGGCACCAGCTTCCCCGTGATCCACTATGGAAGAAGCGGTAGAAAATGACTGACTGACATTGTTTTAGGCCAAAGTTCCTGATAATAGTAACATTTAAAAAAAAAGTGGCATCACTTACAAACAGTTGTGGACAGGTGTTTACAGTACATTCAGTCAGAATGAACCTAAATGTCATGATAATTTAGAGCTTTTAATAATGTGTCTGCCAGAGTGGAATGATTAAATGCCTTGAACTAGCTGCCTACATTGAAATTCACTGAAATCTATGAAGGATCCAGTTTATACATTCAGGCTAAAAATGTAAATAGGTTCACCAAACATTTCCCAGCAGGTAGCGCTGAAAGCTCAGGAATGCCAGTTCCACAGGCGTTTTAACATCACATTGGTGAGCATTACAGCATAGAAAGGATTTGTTTGACAAAAATCAATCAATACTAGAAACAAGGGGAAAGTATTAGGAAGCTGTCCTTTCAAAATAACTGCAAATGTCTAGCTTATCAGTTCAAAATAGTGATTGATGTGTACACGTTATTTAAATGTGTCAGCACTTGGCCAAGGTCTGACAAAATGACTCAAATGGTCAACCTGGGAAGAAAGGAAATTGGTAAGGATGTTGATTAACAACATCAACCCAGTCATGAACTCCAAACTTGTGGAACCCCAGTACCACTGTCCCAATGAAGCCAGTGGTACATCACTAAGAAGGTGTTGATCAAGAAAGAAGCCTCTGTTGCAAAATCAACATCTTCAAGCTCGACTGAAATTTGCAGGTGCCCACATGGACAAGCAAAATACTTTCAAGTTTTATTGTCAGATGGTAAGTTTGTTTTGAGCCGTCATGGTGAAAACTGTACAGACTGTCAAGCATGGTGATAGTCCCACAGCATGATGCTACCGTTTCGCTACCAGTGGTAAAGGTAGATTGCACAAGGTGGATAGAATAATGAAGAAAGGCCATCTCAAAATTCTTCAAGTTTACCCCCCCCCCAAAAAAACAGCTAGATGGATAAAGGTTGGATAGAAATAGGTTTTCCAGTACGACAAAGAGCCCAAACACAATTAAAACTGGTTTTGGAATGAATAAAGCAGACTGAATATCCTGGAATGGACTAACCAAAGCCCCGACATCAACCCTGTTTAAATTTAGTTCACACCAGAACAACAGCCAATTTAAATTAACTCTACTAGTTCTGAGAAGAGTGGTGAAGTGTCCTGTCAGAATTATGTCTTACGTTTGTAGATGATTACATAAAGCATTTGGTTTCAGTTTCTAAGTAACCAGATACAAGTGAGTGAGTGAGTGAGTGTTGTATATTGTTTTGCAGCTTCCTTGTAGCTCCATCAACCTACTCCTGAATGCTACAGTGTTATCTGCAGTCACTGTAAAACAAAAGAGAACACTGTAAATTCTTTACTTTTATTTTATATGTGACTTGGTCCTTAACCGGTTTTAAAATTATTTAAATCTTACAAGTGTTCAAAAACAGATGCCAATGTTTAGGTTTAGATAAAGGCATAGCCTCGGAAAAGGCACAAATAATGGAATGGTTCTTCTCCTACAAGTTGACACATGTAGGTTTGCTGCAAAGTCAGTGACTCAGGTGGGCTTCATTTGATTGATAACATTTTAACAACACAATACTTAATTCAATGTGGCTGTTTAATATGAATTAATATTAAAATGAAGTGTATGTAATTGGATCTGAATCTGACTTTATGTTTGGACTGTACTGGTACAAACTGGAACCAAACTGAATTCGTGCTTAACTGAGTTTTATTTAATTGCCATGTATTGGATCTAAGATGTACATGTTGAGAAATTAACCAAGTTAAAATTGAACTGAACACATAGTATGCTTACTGAATTCTGTTCTTTAATATGTTGAGGATGTAGCTAATAAGTGCTAAAACAAAAACACATGGCTTTAAATTAGTCTGTATTAGATGATTAGACAATTGATGTGTTCTCTTGGTACTCCCATTCAGAAATACAAGAGCAACCCAGAGTTTAGTATCCAGTTTGGTTGCCATGCATATAGAAGTAGTGAAAGTTGTGGGTATTAGTAATTTATTAGAACCTCTGACAGCTAGTATTTCTTTAAACCAGTGGCTCATATGGTTCTATAAAATATCTGTTTGTGAAGATGTTTCTTTTCTGTTTTACTGCAAAAATTGGATAGAAATATATGTATTTTGGCTTGTACTGCTAATAGTAGTTAGCACAACAATTAGCAAATCCCAGTGTTTTTGACTTACAACTAGAAAGCTGCATACTAGGTCGTGACAACATTCCCTCTAACACAGCAAAAAAATGTCTTGACATATTTTCACAAGATTAAGACTTAAAGTTTGTCCTTAACATTCAGTTATTTGAGTTTGGCATTTAGTGTTTATTAGGTAATATGTGAATATATTATTAACATATAAGATTGTGTGCATGTGACCCATTGCCTCACTGAGCTGCACAGGAGGTGCCAAAACAATGAGGGTTGGCTCCTTGACCTCCACTTACCAACAGCGCCTCCTGGTTTTCAGCCAGTGCTTGCTTGGCAAGGTAGTGCTCCCTCTTGATCTTCAGCTCCAAGGACTCAGGGACATCAGGTACAATCCAGTCAATGGCTCGCAGAACAAAAAACACAACGTGCTGCGGTAGCAAAAGACGACAACAAGATGGTTCCTTTTACACTGAAGAAGAGTTAAACACTTCTTACCGCTAAACTGACAAATGCCAGATAAATACTGGAAATTATCCGCTTAAAGTTGTATTACAGAAGAAACATTAACAGGAATAACATGATGCAGCTGTTCTAACTAACATTAGTGGAATTCAAGTCTCTCCTTTCACACCTCAAATGCAATGATAAAACCAAGTCGGACAGCAAGGAGCTCCCAGTAGAAGAGAGTGTATGTTCCATCGTTGTCTCTGAATGCTTTGTATCTAAACATAAATAGAGCACAGGTAATGCAGAGCATGTGTAATTGTGTTAGGTGTGCAACAGCAGCAGAACATGAGCTCATAACAAAGTTTGACAAACATGTAACAAACACCACCCTCTACTGGTCAAGTCTAGGATTTCAAGAACTCAAAATTATGTTTTTAATCCTAGGATTTACATTAAAATGGACTCAACATTTATTGGTATCATCAAAGAAAGTAGATCAGATCTGCTGATATGACTGTGGCAACAAAGCATTGGCATGTTTTATTTTAACTCTTGATTGAAAGTTCACAGATCTGTGGGTCAAAAATACCAAGTGGGGGCTCTTCGGATAATCTTCAAAAACCAAATGAAGTTTGATAGTAACTTCCAAAAGCAAATCTTTGGCAGAAATGTCACTAATGATTAAAACTGTGGCCTTAAGATAAAAAATACATTTTTGAGTGAGTTTATTCAAGTTGTGCCCATTTGAGAAATGAAGTGTTAATAAATCTGAAAACAAATGGTAAACATTTATTAAAAGGCAAATATGCAACAGGTAGAATATCTTACTGTCCCCCAGCTTTTGTAAAGAAAATTTGCCACTAACACTGCAAAGCAGCCAGACCCACCTTATCGTTTATTTTACTAGTACAGGACACACAATAAAATAAATGAAAACAAAAAGACAACAAAAAAAAAAAACACTTGACCCATTTATATATTACTCTAAAATGTAGAAAACATTCTGAATTCATTCATTTGCACTGTCTTTAAGAAGCTTAGACTTATAAATTTAAAAGCCGTGCCATCATACCTGCACCTGGGGTAGTCAGTGTTGTTAAGTGGTGCATAGGCCAAGGTGAAGTTAACATATCCATTAAGATCGTTACTGAACTTGTACTGGTAGAGCAAGCGTGGTAAAAAATCTGATGTAAAGGCGATTAGAAAAGCCTGAGGAAATAAAAGCATCATCATTTTGTTAAAGACATGTTGATTTTGGTGATAACACAGGAAAGTCATTTAAAAAGGTAATTGCAGCTCTACTTACGTTGGCAATTACTGACAGATGGGACAAGGCCTCTAATATGTTGAACCAAACTCCGATGTTTTGTGCCCGCTCGGCCACCGGTCGGCGGTACTCGCACACAAACTTGTGGGCGTCCAGGCGGATCTCCACCCAGTTGTTCAAGAGGGCGAAGAGTGGTGCGAGGGGGAACGCTGCCACAAAAATTGTGATGAACCCAAACTGAAGGACTGGAGGACAGGGGGAGAGTTTTACTCTGAGCAACCAAACATAAAATTACATTTAACACCCTCCATAATTTTGGCTCTCCCAGTAAAGACGTGTTCAAAAGCCCTAAAATAAGAGGTTGTTATAGTGGCTTGGTGAACCCACAATGTCACATTGAGCTTTGAATATTTCTTTATCGCCCCCGTCATCTCCCTCAGTGTTTGGAGGCAAGATAAACACTTGTCCTTTTCAGGGTTATTTGTTACATTTCTAATCATTTCAAACTTGCGCTTCATGGTAATGCTCCATCATACATCTCAGAGCTTTTAGGCTAATCTGTTCCCACCTAAACACTGAGATTGACTGACAAGTGACAGCTGTCTGTCCCATAACCAAAAATAAACCCAAGATGATCGAGTCTTTGCAGTCGTGGCCTCCATGCTCTGGAACTCGTTTCCTCTCCATCTGCATTTTGGAGACTCATTGAATCTTTTAAAAAGGAACAGCTGAGAACTTATCCTTTTAGACTTGAATTTTGGTTTATTATTCGATGTGCTTCTATTTGATTGTTTCTTTTGCATAATTTAGATACTTTTATTTCTATTTTAACAATCTGTTTGTCGAGAAAGACCTAATGCTTTTCATCTCAAAAGGATGTAAATAACAAAAGCCCTATTACTGGTCATTTTAATGTTGTATTACATATACTCTCTACCAGGTGTGCCAGTAATGAAGGGGGCACTGTATTAATAACATCTTCACTGGTCTTCACATTGATCCAAAGAAGAACAAGTTCTATCTACCCATTTCCAGATATTCCTCGAACAGGCCCCCACACGGTACCAGTTTGTAGTCTTCCTCCCAGCGCCGAGGCTCATCTGGCTCATTATCTCCCAGCACACTGGCTAAGGTTCTCTTCTGGCGCCAGGCTTTTACTTTACTGTAGAGAACCAATAATAGATGGTTAAATATATAAAATACTCATGGAAACAACTCTAAAATACATTCATTCATCAGTTGGATTGGATGTAAGGAAAGATGTAAAAGAGCAATGAAAAAACATCACGGTCACTAAACGAACAAGATAAAGGAAACCCACAGATATAAGTTCAGCCTCATATAAAAGCCATGTTGCTGTGTCACTTGTATGTGTGCCAACATACGGTATAATGAACTCCTGAATGTTGTTGATAAGCTGCTTCCCCACCATTATGATGAAGAGTTGTTCAGCCAGCTCAATGAGGCAACCGCCAGGACCACACTGAAATCAGAAAGCATGCAGAAATTTACATCAGAATGGGCATTACAGAAGACATGTATGACAAAGCACTCACATCTTCGTTTCTCATCCCAAACAAGGTTCCATAGTTTGTAGGGTAACCCACAAACCTTAACACACACAGAGAAAAAAAAAAGAGACCTGCTTTAATTTCTAATGATATTGATGTTTTATCAAGTGTTTTCTATGACTAGATCTTGTCTTACCTTCCCTTAAAGAAAGCCACGTAGAAGGGAGATGAATAGAAGTTGACAAACTGGAAGATGAACACTTTAAGGGTGAAAGCGTTGTCATGCTGGGTTTGTGTTCTGTGCATCTCTATAACATAAGTATACAGACATTATGTTAAAGACACCGTGGGCTGCCTTTGCTCTCTCATTCACATTCAGAGACACTTGGCTCACTTCAAACTATTTAATCATCACACAACTCTGAGGAGAAATGCTGGTGCTGACTTTAAAAACTACTTGTTGCCCTTAAACATTCCCACATTTAGTCATGTTACAACCACAAATGTCAGTGTCCCAGGTGGATTTTCTTTGTGACAGACCAACACAAAGTTATGAATAATTCTTAAAAAGAAAAGGGATTTGCTATTTCCAATGTTTTTCCAAATAAAAACCTGATAGGTTTGGCGTATATTTGTGTTTAGCCCCCTTTAGTCTGTACCCCTAAATAAAATGCAGTGCAATCTTCTGCCTTCAGAATTCAATTATAGTTAATGGAGTTCACCTGGGTGTACTGTAACCTTGGTGTAAATGCAGCTGTTCTGTTTAGGCCTCAGAGGTTTGTTAGAGAATATTAGTGAACATGAAGACCAAGGGACACAGCAGGTCAGGGAAGTTGTAAGACAGTATACCAATCAAAGATGGCACAACTGCAAACCTACATAGACATAGTTAACTGCCTAAACTAACAGGTTGGGTAGGGAACGCATTAATCAGAGAAACAGCCATGAGGCCCATGTCAAATCTGGAGTAACTACAGACATCCACAGCTCAGGTGGGAGAATCTGTTGACAGAACACTGGTTGGTCTTGCACTCCACAAATCTGGCTTTTGTAGAAGTGGCAAGAATAAAGTCCCTGTTGAAATAAAATAAAAAGTCTCACTTGCAATTTGCCACAAGTCATGTAGAGGACACAAGAAACATGTGGAAGAAGGTGCTCTGGTCAGGTGAGAGCAACATTGTTTTTGCCTATATTTGGAGGAAATCCAACACACAACTAGCACATCGACGTGAGCTCAACATCCCCACTGTGAAACATAGAAGTGGCTCCATCATGCTCTGGGGATGCTTTTCTTTAGCAGGGAATGGGAAGCTGTTCAGATTTGATGTGAATGGAGCTTAATACAGGATGGGTTGACCTGTTAAGGTTTCCAAAAGACTTGAGACTAAGTTGGAGGTTCATCTTTCAGAAGTACAACAGCCCTGAACATAAAACCATAGCTACAATGGGATGGTTTACATCAAAGCTTGTTCGTGTGTTAGAATGGCCTAGTCCAAATCTCTGGCAGAACTTGAAATCTTCTGTTCATCCAATCTGACTGAGTCTGAGCAATTTTGCAAAGAAGAATGGGCAAAATACAACACAAAGGCAGATTTTCCAGATTATATGCATTACAATAAAATACAGTCATGTTTGTGGCTATAAGGTAAAGATATCTAAAAAGGTTTGAGGGGTATTGATAGTTACTGTATCCGAATACGTTTTTAGCAGATGTCACTATAACAAATCCAGTCTTTTAAAGAATGAATGTGATGATGGTTGTCTTTTGTTTTTTTGAAAACTCTCAGTTTATATTTCCTTACAAACAAATGCAATGCTGATTTTAAATATACAGATTAGGGGTGTGCATCGACTCTTACCCCATTTAGTGAGCTGTTCAGCGAGGGCGGTATAAACCTGTCCCATGAACAGAATGAAGCCCAGGTTTACAATGCTGCTGCAGATATTAGCTATAGTCCCGGCCTGAGGAGGAAGTGACATCGGCATTAATGTTGGCTGAAATATTTCAAAACGAACAAATGCATTCGACATGCTCTCTAGCTCTGACATACCTCTGTACGCAGCACAGGGCTCCCGCTTTGGTACATCATCACGCTGATGACACCTCGACACATGACCACTGTCACCAGGAAGATTATCACTACACACAGCTGAGGAGATATTATGTTACAGTGGAAAAAGGAATATTTGGGAAATTGTATTTGATAAAGAAAGTTTAAACAGGAATGGAAAAAAAGCTGTTCATTAAGTTCAGAAAGTACCATGCACTGATGTAGAAAAGTGGTGTAAAATTGTTTTACCCCAATTCTTGCCTCTGGGTTTGACTGTCCAATGACAAATTTTGTTGTAGTGCCTCACAAATGTATTTGTTCCCATTTAATCTTTTTACATTTGGAGCATTACAACACAAACGATGTGCTATGTCTTTGGGTGAATTTGTATTCAGGTTCTACAAATCAATACTTTCCACCTGTCATTGTAATTGCAACTGCATGTCTTTCCTTTGCACTTAATGCACACCTGATGGCGATAATTCACTCAGGGTCACACGCAGTGTTCGTTTTTTAGCCATTCACAGTGTTTTACAGGTAGGCTAAAAAGTTCAGTTTTTGTCTCATCTGACCAGAGCACTTTGTTGTTTTTTTCTGTGTTCCCTACATAGCTTGAGGCAGACTCCAAATTAGACTTTGTATGGCTGTTTTTCAACAATTGCTTTCTTTTTGAAACTTTCAAAGGGTCAGGTCGTGGAGTGTATGACTAATAGTTGTGTTGCTCAGGATCTCTGCAGCTCTTCCACAGTAACTTTGGGCCTCTTGGCTACATCTTTGATTAATGCACTGCCTGCCCGGCCTGTCAGTTGTGCCATATTCTTCTCCAGTATCGGATGATAGATAAAACAGAGCTCTGTGAGATGCTCAAACTTGGGTATTTTGTTTTATAAGCCAATCCAGTTTTAAACTTCTCTGACCCTTTCTACCAGCTCTGTTCTTCATGATGCTCTTTGTTCCCTTATGTTCTCTAAAAAACCTCTGATACTTTCACAGAACAGCTGGACTAATGCTGAGATTAAAATATATACATTTGGACCCTATTTATTTATTGACAACATTTTTGCCAGTTGGTTGCTTTGGGTTTTGTTTAAGGATAATAGGGTGAAGGGGTCTGAATACAAAATCAGATTTTAATGTGAAAACAAAATGTAAAGATTTAATTTTCCCTCCATTTCACAGCCATGGGCTATAGTTGGTCTATCACATAAAATCCCAGTAAAACATACAATGGACATTTGTGGTTGTAATGAGGCACAATTTTTAAAGTTAAAGGTGTATAAATACTTTCGTACTGGCACTGGATTTTCTTTTTCTGCAAATGCTGTTGAGGACAAACTGATTCTATGCATAGAAATCATAAATAATTTACAATATCTGCTAATTTATTTTACAAAGTAGCTTTATAATAAAACACATAACTGAGGGTTTTAAAATTTGTTTTTGAAACAGCATGACTAATGTAGAGCAGTGGTATTAATTGGTATTATAAAATTATTGAAACTAGGGGATGAAAGACCACACCTAAACCCCTCCTATCTCACTTCTCAGTATAAAAGCTTCTCGTTCCACAGCTTCTGAAATCCTCCCACCATCCTCCTCCTCTTTCACCTCCAAATTCTAGTTTCTTTAATCACACAAAAGGGGGTTTAGGCTTGTCCGATTTACTCAGAAAGCCACTTTAAAGTCCAGGCAAACATCATCGGACCACCCCCCCTTTTCCTTATCCATTTCACCTTTACCATTTAGATGGTCTGCATTAGTAAAATAAGCATGTGTCTTCTTATTGTTTCTGAACATGTTAGTTTTTCCATTTTAAATGTTGTGTTTTCTGCATTGTTGTATTGCCGCACATGTTCAAATAAAGCCTCATCCATCCATCCATCCATCCATCGTGTACTTAAAAAGACTTTGCTAGCCTCAGGGTTTCTATAGATGGTAGAGCTGCTTCCCTCTCTTATCATTGTCACAGTTCTCTTCAAAAGGATACAGGAAATTTGATAATCAGAATATGACTAGGTTCATTACATCATGTTTAGGTCTATGAGCCAATCATCTCAATTCATTACAATGCTATTCAGCCCAACTTCTTTGTCCCCAAAGTTCCAGTAGGAAGGTTTCAGTTGCTACTGCAGTATCCATTCAGTTCAATAGGTCCCCAATAGATATTAAACTGAACTTTTTGTCCTCAGGATTACAAAAGTAAAAGTTTTAAAAGTGAGATGTCTTCCTGAAAGCAAATTTAATGAGACGAAATATACATGTTGGAAAGGCTAAAACTGTAGATAATGTTAACAGAATTGAAGTTATAGTACATGGATATCCAACATACTTTTAATCTTTCAGTAATGATAATAATAATCATGATAAATATAAGAACTTCCACACACACACAAAGCAAAATATTGCTTTATTACCCAGAATACCTTATTAACAGTATTGTTAGCTCCTAAGAAAACATCAGATGTGACTCACCATCAGTATGATGACCATGGAGCCAGTGAACATGCGAGACAGCCTCGTTTGCTCTGGAAAGTATGGCTCTTTGACTCCAGTCACTGGATTTTCTTCCACAGTCGGGGCCGTGGCGGCAAATTCAGGCCGAGGACGCTCCTGGGAGAATTTAGGAGATCTGTGGTTTTTTAATGTTGTTTGACATTTTGTTGGTGTGTGTTCACTAATTCAGTGTTTTTTAACCCTGGTCCTCAAGACACACTGTCTTGCATGTTTTAGATGTCTCCCTGCTTTAGCACACCTGATTTAATTTGATGGCTGATTACCAGCTTTTGCTGAACTGCAATCATCTGAATCAGGTGTGTTAAAGCAGGGATACCTCTATAACACTGCTTTAAATTACACTTTACTGTTGTTGATATTTCATGATCCATTAATGTCACCAAATAGACAGATTATTCACTTAAAAACATTAGCAAGCTTCTTAAATACATTTTCTTCTGCCTCTCCACCACAACATTGTTTAATTGTTCCAATTACAGGAAGCATAATAATAAATCAGTATAGGGATGCTCATGCAGCTTAAACAAATAACCTCCTCCTCATGGAAATCCATGCAGTCCCAGTGATGAGCCAGAGTGGCCATCTTTCGTTTCCAGAACTCCAGAAAGGTCACAGCCCAGAAGGACATGAAAACACTGAAGAAAACAGTACCCGGGTGGTCAAACAGGTAGCCCAACTGTAACATGGAGAGGTAAGGAACAACATTCAGCCTCTAAACTGGGTTACACAGCAGTTTAAGTAAAAAATATATTTTACCTTTGCCATGGTGCAGATATCAGACATGTTCCAGGCTTCACATGTTTTACAGAGTGGACACATCGGATACTTCGCACCGCTGTTACAAATGTCCTCCCTGTTGACAGTCCCACATAAACACAAATTAGTTACAACAAGAAAATTGCCTTGTATGCATTGACAAATCAGGAATAGACAAAGCAAGTACAGGAGAAAAAAAAGTCATGTATGTTATTCATAGATACTCATGTGCAAGCCAGGGAACGAGGTGGATTACTTAATTTTTCCTGAACTTGATCCTTACAGTGTGGTGCTTTTTAAACTCATAAACTCAAAAATATGATTGGTGGTGAAATCATTCAGCTTTCTGCCAGGAAATGATGCTGTTTGCTCTTTAATGTTCTCTACCAAAGCTCTGAGGCGTTCAGGACAGCTGGATATATATTGGGATTCAACCTGTTAAGTGGCCTCTGAAGGTTGCCCTGGATTTTATTCAGGGGTATGGGAGTAAAGAGAGTGAATAGAAAATTCATGGCACATTTTCCACATTTTTATTTGTAACAAAAACTGAAAACCATGTATCCCTTTCCACCTTCTTCATGAATGTGTATTACTTTGTGTTGGTCTATTAAATAAAATCCCAATGTAATACATTCTAGTTGGTTGTAGTCATGTGACAAAATGTCTCTTGTTTTATTTGCAGATGCGTGTTGAAGATTTTAAAGATGTTTATTTTTCCCAGAAATGACAGTATTCCTTAGAGGATAGTAATATTTTAGAGGATCAATACTACATTAGGTGCTGAACTACAGCTGTTGTCAAATATCGGGATTCTGAGGAGCCTCAATAGTAGTAACGCTACCAACCTTATTGCATGAACAAAACATTGTCAACAGTTTGAGGTTGAAGCCGCATCCCTACCTCAGCTAAATTAACCATCACTGTTAATCATCTCTAATGGTTGTTTTCTATAAAGCCAGTCTGCTTTATGTTGTAGTTAAGCATGTACAGTACTTTCTATGGATCTGTTTGTGTTTTCATTGCAGACTCACGCTGGTGTGTTGGTGTCCATGGACATGACTCCTGACACAAAAACCAGCGTTCCCACTATGGCTGCCGGCAGCAGCCAGGCTGTGTAGAAGCCTGCAGGGACACAAAACTCCATTAGACAGCAGCTTTCAGTTGATGGTGGGGGGGGGGGGGGGGGGGTGGATTGGGAGTGCAGTTCCAGAGATGCAGTGATGTTCAATGCTGCACTGCAAGAGACGGTTCTTATTTAATTTTACTGTCCGAAAGTCACCTGTGTGTTTTTGCTGATGATGCGCTGGCTATGCTCCTGTTGGGTATCTATTCTCATGAAAAGTACTTACATTTGGTGCTTGTTGGCTCAACACATGATTTTCTGAAAACAATATCTGCCAGACAGCTGTAGCAGTAGACTAAATGCTTAATTTTCTTTGTACCTCAGTAAAGTACGTAATTCCTTTAAGGTTTCTTTTTTAAACTATATTGATTATGGTTCACCAGGTCATAAATTACAGGAGTTTTATTTCTTGAAATTTGAGTGTTGAATTTGTTTTTGTTGATCAGTATTGAGAGGAAATTGGTTAACAGACAAATTACATTCTTGTTTTTATTTCCAGCTCTGATTTCAGATTAATTCCGACAGATTGTGAGACTCATTATTTAGCAACACTAATATAGTTTGATGTACTATCAACATCACTACATGGAGCCCCATCTGAGGACAATCAAAGTCACATGCTTACACAGCTCAGCGGGTTAAAGTTCACATCTGAGGTGTGTGTTCCTCAGTAAAATTAACAAATATTACCATTAAATGATAAAACTAGAAAGTCCTTACTATTGAATCTCTTTGTGCATATCAATATAATAAAATGGAGGTCACTAAAATCAAGTACCTGAAGTTTAATTAAATCTTCTTGGTAAATTATTTTCCCCAATCAACAACTAAGTTTAAAACAACAACAACTGAGTAATAAATTTCTCCAAAACTACTTCACTATAAGTTACATTCTTTACTTTGAAAGATAAGCTGTGAGTTGACAAATATCTCTACAGGGGAGATCTGATGAACTAAGAACTGTGTATAAATGAGAATGATTTTATACCTAGCCAAGCAAAGTAGAGGGCAATCTTCTCTCCAAAGTATTCCCTAATGTGATCTAGTGGTTGGTACTTGTACCATTTGCACCAGCGAGCCCAGTAGTAGTGCAGAACCTGCCTCTGGTTGAGCTCGTCAGAACAGATCTCATAGCTTGGAAGCTGGAAAGGACCCTGTTGAATGCCAAACAATGAGGCTGATTA
The DNA here is from genome assembly GCF_021462225.1 of Girardinichthys multiradiatus. NCBI lineage: Eukaryota > Metazoa > Chordata > Actinopteri > Cyprinodontiformes > Goodeidae > Girardinichthys > Girardinichthys multiradiatus. The sequence continues at coordinate 13,792,411 of NC_061794.1, forward strand.
GAGAGGAAAAACAGCTGAAATTCAGGATACGAAGCAGATAATGATCTTTCACCTCATGCAGAGGATAAGCTGCTGTGTAGGCCCCTTCGTTTACCAGTCGATCCACACCAACTTCTGTCCTTTTCTTTTTGCCGTACACCGTCCGAGCAAGAATCTCATAAACCTGGATCCGAACACAGACACTACATCTGTAGGAGGTGGGAAACACAACCATACCCAAAACTGCTGTGTGGTTGCAGAAGTGTTACTTACGACCTGGTGTCTCTGAGTATTAGTGAAGTAGGTGTCTTGGTCTTCGGAACCAAGAAACCTGAATAAAGGCAATTCTTTTATAAACACACAGACACTGGAACTGAATCTGATGTGCTCAGGTTCACTGACGTCGAGCTGAGCCCACCTGTTCATCTTTGACTTGCGGAAAGCGCAAGTGTAATAGTCGAGTGGCCTGTTTGGCACGGACTCCATCATTAGGTTGGGTATACACAGTCGTTTTAGAACCACAGAAGATGTGTTGAGGTCCAGATGCTGCTGGGCCTGGAAGTCACCAGAGACTTTTACAGTGCAAAAATATTTACACCCTTGGAACTTTTCCACATTTGGTCGCATTACAACCTCCAACTTCAATGTATCATATTGGGATTTTATGCAACAGCTCAGCATAAAGTAGAGCATAAATGTGAAGTGGACGGAAAATGATAAATGTTTTACAAATAAAGTCAATAAAGTCTTTTACAAATAAAAATCTTTAGTTAATACTTTGTAACAGTCTTTTGTCTCACTAATGTAGGGGAAACATCCTGCATATGAAGAAAGTTAAATGAAGAAGCTAAATACTGGGCTGAAAGAAAACGTGCAGGCTTAATTGCAGTAAAAAACGTGTTTCTACAAAATATTGACTCAGCGAGGCTGAATACAAATGCACACCACGCTTTTCAGATTTTCATTTTAAAAAATCAAAACCACACTAAAATTGTAGTTGTATGGTAAATATGTGAAAAAGTTAAGGTGTTTGAAAAGTTTTGCAAGTGAGTACATTTATTAAAAAGACAAGTTTTACCATACATCCTTTTTAACACCAATTTAATTTAAACACATTCTATATTCATCTGTAATTATTCAATATGTGCTCAACAGTAATTGGGGTTAAAATAAATTAGCATCCAAAAACATTAAGAGCATTGCTGACCTGCAGTGGAGCTCGGAGGCACAGTTCCTCAGCATAATAAACCAACACATCCCAGGGAGTACTGATTTTAAGAAAATGTATGGTTTTCTTTTCATTTGCTGTTTCCTCCTGAATGAAAAGAGTGCCAAGAAAAAAGTTGTGATGGGATATTCAAGAAAACAAATTGTTAGAGTTAGACTGCATTAACAAAATAAATAACTGCACCTTTTCCAAGAGCAGTCCAGCACTCTGCAGATTCTGGACAAATTTGTCCCTCCACTCTGCAGACTCCCTATCCTCACAGATCCCGTTGCCTTTCCCCTTCCCACGCTGCTTGTGCCGTGATCGGATCTCCCACACCAGCACAAAATCTGAAACCCAAAATTTAATTCTAACAAATGAATTGAAGGCTCGTCACTTAGGTCCAAAAGAGATCCAAAACAAGGTGCTGCATACCAATTTTAGTTCTTCCATCTCTAAAGTAGTTCCCCATCTTTGAAACCATGTGATTATCTCCTTTTATGCAGCGCATATGAATTGGATCATCACAGCGCACATCATCCTCCAAAGCCGCAGCTGAAAACTGAGGAGGAGCAACATACTTTAGTTGATATGAAAAATATGGAACTTGCAGTGTAAAATAATGTTATTTTATTTTATTTGTTTTACATTTTTTCAACTTAAAACCTCAAACTTCAATGTATTTTCTAACAATATTATGTGATATATCAACAGAAAGTAGCATATAATTGTAAAGTGGAAGGAAAATGATTCCTGGTTTTCAATAGTTTTGTGCATCTGTATCCAGCCCCCCTTTCTAGAGTCTCCTTCTGTTGTAATTACAGCAGTAAGTTGTTGGGATATGTCTCTGCTGGCTGTGCATCCAGAGGTTGACATTTTTACCCATTAATGTTTGCAAAACAGCTCAAACTCCGTCAGACTGGGCAGAGAGCATCTGTGTACAGTATATCAACTATCGAGTCATGCCACAGATTCTTAAATGGATTTGGGTCTGGACTTTGACTGGGCCGTTCTAATACTTAAATATATTGTCATCTAAATCATCTAATTGTAAAGCTGGATGGATGTGTGCTTATTGTTTTTGTCCTGCTTGAAGGTAGACCTCCATCCCCATCTCAAGTCTTTTACAGCCTCTGACAGGATTTCCTTCAGGGCTGTCCTGGTGTCAGGGCCAACCATCTCACAACATGATGCTGCCACCATCATGTTTCACCACAAGGATGGTGTGTGCAGTGTTGGTTGCCTTAACATTCACTTTTGGTCTCACCTGTCCAGAGCACTTTCTTTCATATGTTTGGTGTGTTTCCTACATAGCGAACAGGACTTCTCATGACTTTCTTTTTACCAGTCTTCCATAGAGACCAGATGTGTGGAGTGCATGATTGTGTTGGCAGATTCTCCCCACCTGAGCTGTGGATCTCTGCAGGCTCCTCCAGGGTTATCATGGGTCTTTGTATTTGTAAATTCTTTTTGAAAACCATGCATCATTTTCCTTCAGATTCACAGTGCTACTTTCTGTTGGCCTCTCACATAAAACCCCAACTTAATTCATACGTTTAAGTTAGTTGTAATCTGAAAAATATGTTAAAATAAATAAAAATTTGGGAATTTGGGAATACTTTTTGAAGCACTGTGGAAGCAAAGACTACAGAATTTTTCTTTCAGCTGTTATGGATGAAAAATCTCAGGCTTTGCTTATGAACAGTTCACTGCCTTTTGATGAGCTTAAACCACAAACTCTTGTGCAAGACACTGCACCATAAAAGCCTCCACTCTGCAGTAATGAGCCGAGAAACATGGAGACAGAAAACAGTCCCTGGGCTTTTTACAAGAGAGTAGACTCTATGTACAGTACAGTCATGTAGCCCACAAGCATCTCCTGATGTGTTGATCTTAATCTTCAGCAGTAGATGTCGCAGACAGGGTAAAAACAATCCGGATTCCCAGCTAAATGTCGGAAGTTATTGAAGTGTGAAAAGATGAGGCAGTAACTTACTGGACACATGTAGAGAGTAAAGTACACCAGTGGAAAAAGTAATTTAAAAAAAAGACAGCGCTTACACATCGTGGTGGGAAAAAATCCCCATTCTGCAGACTGCCGTAGCTGTCTGTGGTGTGTGCTTCACCCCTGGCATCCATATCCAGGAGGACTTCTCTGTCTCCCATTCGCAGCTCCCAGCTCTTTTTCATCATAATGAAAAAATGCACTGTTGGCTAAATAAATAAATGAATACAGTGTACTGATGACTCACGGGAAACTGTGCAGCAAAACAAATCTGTAGTTTTCTCTGAAGTAAAACTCACAAATAGCATCTTAAGGAAATAACAAAACAAGCCAAATAAATGAATGGATACCTCTTTTGCTGTGAAAATTAGGCTGGGGAATTTGCAACAGTCTGTGCTTCCATTGTCCTCTTCCTCCTCTTTATCTCAGTATCCATCAAGCCCCCCCAACCCTGGCTCCACTGCATTAGCTGTGGAGTACCGTAATGGATCTAACACAGGTGCAAAAGCTTATGCTCTGCTTTGCTGCATCTCAGTAGGGGAATTGCACACTGCACATTTCAGAGGCATAAATAATTTAATGTAGAGTCAGGAGATGAGGAGTCCAAGGTCTCTGTAACTTTATGCAGTGGAAGACAAAATACATCTGTTGGGCGTGTATACTGTCCAGACAAACAGTTTCATAACCTTCTTATAGCCAGTTTTGAAAATTTACATATTTACATAAATTATTAAACATGAGCATTATTCTTCCATGTGCTTGAGTTTAAAGCTGCAGTAGGTAACTATTGTAAAAATGTATTTTTTACATATTTCTCAAAACTGCAACTATGTCCTGGCCATACAATATGAGACAGATGATTTGTGATAAAAAAATAAAGCTCCTCTGGCTCCTCCCAGTGGTCATACTGCTGTTTGCAGAAACACACTGCTCCCAGGGAGAAACAACCAATCAAAGCCAGGAGGAATGCTTTAGCAGGGTCAATCCTGCTTGTATATGCGCTGCTCACACCCTTTCCTCGCACAGCGCATACTGTTGCTCAACACTGCCGGTGTGTCGCAGCTATGCCAATGATTTGAGGAGCAAGTTTGTAGTCAAAGTATGGGCAGGCCATAGTCAATGTAGAGCATTGACTATGGCCTGCAATGTTTCATTCATACCAGTGAATGTGCCATGGCTGTTTTCTGCATTCATCAGTGGCCCTGCTTACTAGCCGGTGCGTTTACAGCAGGATCCACTGTGAAGGGAGGGCTGTAGCACAACAGAGAACAAGGCGGAGGAATCTGTAAGGTGTGCTTGCTTAAATTCTCAGGCTAAGTCCACAATTTCCTCCAAACTTCCTACTACACCTTTAAGGTCATAAACGGATTGCTGGACATTCACCTTCATATTTTTTGCTAGAGAGCAGAATGGATGGACCCATCAGTTATAGCAAGTTGTCCAGGTCCAGAGGCAGCACAGCAGTCCCAGACCATTACACTACCACCACCATGTTTGAGTATAATGTTCTTTTTCTGAAATGCTGTAATATTTTTATGTCAGATGTAACAGGATGCAAACTTTACAAAAAAAAAATCCACTTTTGTCTTGTTAGTCCACTGAATAATTTCCCAAAAGTCTTGGGCTTGATCAAGATGTTTTTTGGCAAATGTGAGATTGGCCTTTGTTTTCTTTTTGGTCAGCAGTGGTTTTTAACCTTGGAACTTTCCCATCGAGGCCATTTTTGCCCAGTCTGTTGTATTGCTGAATTATGAACAGGCCTGCAGTGCTTAAGATGTTGTCCTGGGTCCTTTTGGGACAACCTGGATGAGTCACTGATATTTTGGTAAGCCTGCCGCTACTCAGAAGGTTCAACAGTTTAATCTTTTCTTCATTTGTGGACAATGGTTCTCACTGTGGTTCATTGAAGTCTCAAAACCTTAGATATGGATTAGTAACCCTCTCCAGACTGATAGATGTCAAGGACTTTCTCATCTGTTCTTGAATGTCAAGAAATTGAGGCACATGTTGGTTGTTGATTCAAAGAACTTTTCTCCTTTATTAAATGAAGTCCTCATTAAAACATTGGATGTTTGTGCATATTCTCAGGTAATAGTTGTCTAGTATTACCTGAAACGTTTAGATGTGGCAAAACACAGAAGAAGGGTGCTAATATTTAGAGCAATGTAAACCTAGTTTGATTGATTTGATTGTTGGACAAAACAGTCCTGCTGAGACGCAAAGTACACAAAGAGCTTTAATTTGGATAACTAAGAATTTAAGCATTTAATTTTCATAATTTTAAATGAAATCTGTCTGTTCATACTGGTTAAATTACTTGAAAAAAAATCTTTTATCAACATGTCCCTAAGCAAGGCTTACTGATTGATGTTGTGGGCTTTTAAGAGGTGAATGGGTGTTTAAGGGTGATGCTTTGATGGGCACTTCAGAAATGGAGTATAAAAGACATAACAGGGTGTTTTTGGAATGAAAAGTCATACATTTTAAATAAACACTAGTGGTCTTTATTCATTAGTAGAATCATATCTGTCCTTCTTTCTTTTCTGACCCCTTCCTGCTGGCTCACTGTCTTCCTTCTCCATCTGGTTGCCCACCGCTCCGCTTGGCCCTGGAGTGTCCTCAGGGATGGAGGCAATTAGGACAGGAGGTGTTGTGGAAGACCTCTGACGCAACATCTCATCCATAAGGACAAACCAGGGCCAAGTAGCAGCAGTGGGCTTTTCACTGACTCCCTCTCCTGACCCTGGATACTTACAATCCTAAAGTTAGAAGGAAGAAAAAAAGAGTTGACTAAACAGAGAAACCAATAAGACTTTTACAAATATTTTTTTATTTGTGTGTGACATGAGAACTTCTGAACATTGTCAAATTGTCCCACTTTGTTTTGGCCTGCAAGGGGTTGATCTTCCCCTGTTGGACCATCTTCTCAAGAATTGTCCTATACAAACAAAAGGAAAGAGGGAAAACCAAAAGAAGTATGTTAATCACTGGATGGATATTTATGAAAGTTAGAAAGATAGGAGTTATTGAAACTGGACAGAAACTGACTGCAAAGAATGTTGTTATTGTACCTCCAAGCCACGGTGGCTGAGTTTTTAGCTCCAGTAAAAAGGTGGTGGTTCTCACCCCTGAGCTTAATAAACTGGCCCGTCTGCTCCTTTGACCCAAAATATGAAAATACCAAGAAAAAAAAACATCTTGCTTAATATCAGTGTAAAAAAAGCCTTTTTAAAATTTTACATTTGTCTTAATTTGAAGAAAATATTAAAATAAAAAAAGTTTGAGAGCTTTGGTTGTTTAAGTGTCACCCAGAAAATAAAGACCTTCTCCAGACTACAAAGTGTCATTTACCAAGTAAAAGCTACATTTTTGAGCTGCTGTAACATGTGAAACTGCTGGTTCTGCTCCAACATGACTGCCCTGCTTTAATCTTTGAATATAACAGCAGTCGTTAAAACAGAAAGCAAAGATACTTAAAGCCCACAAAGAGTTACCACAGAAGTCGACAGTTGCTTTAGTTTATTTTGTTACATTTTCCAAAGCTTCGTTTGTACATTCTTTGCGACACAGAACAATATAAAACCTTCCGAACATGCATATCTTTAAGCTGGACTTAGCCAGTTTTTATTATTAGTGCTTTATTTACATTTTCAATAAATCTAACGAATGATACAAAAACTCCATACAATGTGCATGTTCAAAAAAAACCAAAAAAAAAACAGGAAAACTTTGTGACAGTACATCACTTACAAGATATTATCCATCATTGACCAGCAATTTCCCACATTTAAAATGATCAAAAACACTTCCTTGACCTTTCCTTTATACACATTGCACAGACACAATTCTAAGCACAGAACAACAAACATTTCAAGTCTCCTCCATTTCCAACGTTCCTCTCTCGAATTAATGGATCCTTTAAGAATTTGGGGACATCATTTTAAATAAACAACGACGTACCCTTGGCAAAGAGCAACCTTCATAAAACTTTTTCCAAATGCTCCTCTTTGTGTGTGTGCAAAAGTAACATTGCAACGCTGTACTGAGCATTGCGAAATCCCAAAGCCTAAAAAAGGGGAGATTTATAAAATACTGGACTGAACAGAACAGCTGCTGTAGCGAAACAAACACACAAGGTGATTCTTAAGGTTCTGGGACCTTTTTTCACCTGAGATTTCTTTGTAAAAGAGTAACAGAAAACCAAGACCAAGTGGCACTTAGAAAGGTTTACCACCCTGATTAATGCTAACACAGGAGTGACAGTGTGATTGTACAAGATGTACATATCGTAGCCTCATAGTATAACTGTCTATGTCACATATGACTTAGGCAGTTATACTATGAGGCTAACAATATGTATGTATATGGCTCGGAGGCATTTTAATGCAGTGCATATTTAACAGTTAATAGTTATATAAAAACAGCACTTCTGGTAAAGCTCACTTAGCCTAAAATGCAACATTTGGTGGAAGTTCTTCCAAATCTCTGTTTAGAGTATTAAGGTTTCACATCCAAGCGCCTGTTTAACATAAACATTTAACTAAAAGGAAAGAAAATCTGAAGCAAAATTAAAACAAATCCCAATAAAACTAAACGTTTCATTGATTCCAGCCTAATTGTACTCGATAAGGCATCTGAATAAAATGTAAAAAAAAACTTTATTTATTTGAACTAAGTCAAGTCATCCATTACAGATCATAAAATGCACAATTGTCAATGCAAAAAAAAAAAAAAAAAATACATTCATGTTTTAATGACAGTTAAAGCACAGCCTATGAAATGGTCAGGGGACACCAATTAAGTTACGTAGGACAGATTTTTGGAGACAATGCTTATAATCTACTAATAATCAAAAAGTACAACTCTTGTGCAATTTATATTCCCTCCTGAGCTTTAATATCGAATTAGCCTTCGTCAAAAAGGGAATTAAGCTGACAAAGTGGGAATTTCCTTTTACATCCTGCAACACAATGATAATTATTATTACTTATATTAGCTTATAAATAAAAGCTCAATGCTATCAGCTGTTGATGCAAAATAAAAGCAAGAAGACAGTTGGAATAATACGTTATTCTGTTAAGTATTATTTAAACAGACTGGAACACTTTAAATAGTGGCAAAAACCTGAAAAATCACAACTAATCCAATCAGTTAGCAAACTAAATACTTCATAAAAATGCATATTTCCAAAACCTCTGGAAAATAAAAAGAATAAACCCAGAAAATATCTAAACAAATAAGAGTAAAAACATTGTGCAGACCTCCATCAAGCGGAAAAAAAGGCAAAATTATTTAGGTGAAAACATTTCAACTGAAAAAAACAAGACATTTCAGGCATAAGTGTGTTTCCCAGAGTGCACGATATCTGTAAAATATTAAGGTCTACTTCAGATCCCCATCCCTACAGGGTCCTGTCCAACGTTTATGTGAGAACAGCTCAGTGTGGGGGTATGTGCCCTTGCTCACCACACGCTAATCTGAATATCAGACCACCGTCGGCGACCATGCACTGACACTGTAAAGCGCTGTACCTTTGCACCTCAGGTCATCTTTAGTCAGACAGGTTTTAACTGTTAGCATTAGCATCAGAGAAAAAAAAGACCTTCAAATTTACAAAGTTGTGTGAGTTGTGCAAACCGTCAATGCTGTAAATATTTTTCTGTGCACAGGATAAAATTGTACACTTATCCAGATGTATGTAATACAAAGCATTCAGATTGATAATATTTTTAATAAAGCTCCCAGCTGCTGATTCCTGTCATGCTTCAGTCATACCTAAATCCTAAGACTTAAGTTAAAGGTTAGAGCCATGTGACAACATACCTTCATCATTTCTTCTAAATGTAGCTATTCTGGAGGAATCTCTTATTGTCCTCTGCTGCAGGACATCTCTCAGTGTGCATGCATTGCAACATTAGCATTAAATGTTCCTAAATGAAAACAGCTCTGAAACTTGGCTTTAGTAAAATTAACTCCTCAGGTCTGATGGGCTTGTCTACTGACTGATTTGTGCTGGCCCAGAACGTTACTTCTGAAAGCTATTCTGACATGTGAAACACACACATGGATGATTAAATATGTGGATGACTGAGTCTGTCAGCACCAGGGCTCCCGCTGAGCCCTGCCCCGAGCCAGGCTGTCTGCGCGCTGCCAGGCACTCTTCATCAGCTCCAGGGCCTTGCCGCAGCGCTTCTGCACCAGTGGGTCCAACAGCTCTCTGTGGGGGAGGTCAACCTGTGTACAATGACAACAGGCAAGATGTTTTCACTGCACAAGAGAACACTAAACATACTCTGATTCTTGCCTAATCAACACTGAAATGATAAAGCCACTACATGTTTAATATCTCCTATCAAGGACACTGTTTACCGTTCATTCTGACCTGAAAAATGGCTTTCCACGTCTTGTCCAGTGCCTTCAGAAGCCGATCCCTCTCTTCACAGCCGCTGAAGTATAACACCCATGGAGGAAGGAACAGGGTCCGGTCTGCTGCAAACTCCTACGGAGAACAAAAACCGAGGCTAAAGTTCTGGAAAAAGTCCAATCTGAAGCCTTTCATTAGGAACACAAAGACACGGTTATTCTCACAGCTGCTAAAGATATCTTAAAATAAATTAACCTTTTCTGCTGTAGCAAAATATTGAACATCTAAACATCCAACCTTTAATTTGATAAAATGTTTTGTTTTAGTGACATAACGTTTTTAAGTTGATCAGGGTTTCTAGGAGGTTTTAGACCCTTCCTGCTATCCTGGGATGTAAACTATTGCCCCTTTTCCAATGGCTCGTTTTAGCTGGCGCGGCTCTGCACCACTGGGTTTCGCTCTACTCCGTACGGTAACTGTTGTGTTTCCTCTGACCCCCCAACGTCTATGCGACTGAAGCCCCGCCTCCAGCTATGAGTGTAGAGCGCAGTGCTGCTACTAACGTTACTGTGTTACATTAATTCACATTAAAGTAATCTGCATGAAATGATCAAAAATAAATAAAAAACAAAAACATAAATAAATTAAATACTAATAACGTTTGTATTAATGTATATGCAAGAATGTCTTATTTATGTTTTTATGTCTAAAATGATCCACTGGGATAATTATCTGGACCACAGCCCAGCCAGAACTTAAAATAAGGCTCAGGGGTTCTGATGTGAAGGGGTGTGGCAGGAGGAGCAGAGAGGAGAGATGCTGCTGTCTGGATGGTGAGGCTCCAAAGTTTGCCTAAAGAAGTTACAATTTTGGGCTTTATGAGCAAGTTTTTGTTTCAGCCATGGCAATAGCAAAGACAAGGACTTTAAAGAGCAAAACTGCGTGAAGTTAGTTTTAGGCTGGATATTCGTGCTCTGCAGATTCAGTGGGCTCGTCCTCCTGTTTGGTCCGATATAGGCAGTCTGATTACAGGCAGCTGCTCTCTGCCTGCTCCCTCCTCCTGCAGACGTTGGTTCGCTAAAGGACCATAAATAAATTTCCAAACCAAACACGCTGTTTCATGGTGGTATTGTTTAGTGTGTTTTGGGGGAAATGTTTGTGCCTCTGAACAGCTGATTTTATGTGTGATCAGCTGGTTTAGGATGTTATTACATACAGGACTCTGCCTGCATATAATTCAGAAAGGTGATTTGTCCTTTTTCTTTTCCGTCAGCCTTCAGGCATGGTTTATGATCTGTAAATGGTAAAATTTAGAATCAGTGAATCAGAATTGGCCAATCAGTGAAAAGCAGTCTGGTCACGTCACATCTGGTCCCTACTCAGCCCCGGTTGTAGGGACCAAAAAAATAGGTACCGGTACGGAAAAAACTGTAATGGAAACGCTCGCAAAGCGAGCCGAGCGGAGTCAAGTAGAGCCAAATCGAGCCCGGGGAAAGGGGGGCATATATAACACAGACTCCCCAGGTCTCTTAGACTAGATGATGTCATTCAAGTAACACGCAGAAATTAGCTACTCATCTAAACCTTCCTCATATTGACATTTAAAGCAATAATTGAAACTTAAAAGAGTGGAACTGTCCGACAGGACAACTGGTTGTCTCATCATAATCAGGTGGGTTTGGTGTGGAACAAATTCAGTAAGTTAAAGTTAAACAAAATAGTGCTGGGTAAAATACTCAGAATCATGTTGAGATCTGGCAAACAGAAGTTAAAGAATCTTAGTTTGTTATAAATGAATGTAAAAACTATTGCATATCTGCACTCACCGGCCACTTTATTAGGTACACCTTGCTAGTACCGGGTTGGACCCCCTTTTGCTTTCAGTACTGCCTTAATCCTTGGTGGCATAGATTCAACAAGGTACTGGAAACATTCCTCAGAGAGTTTGGTCCATATCGACATGATAGCATCACACAGATGCTGCAGATTTGTCGGCTGCATCCATGATGTGAATCTCCCGTTCCACCACATTCCAAAGGTGCTCTATTGGATTGAGATCTGGTGACTGTGGAGGCCATTTGACTACAGTGAACTCATTGTCATGTTCAAGAAACCAGTCAGAGATGATTCGTGCTTTATGACATGGAGCGTTATCCTGCTGGAAGTAACCATCAGAAGATGGGTATACGCTGTTCATAAAGGGATGGACATGGTCAGCAACAATACTCAGGTAGGCTGTGGCGTTAACACGATGCTCAATTGGTACTAAGGGACCCAAAATGTGCCAAGAAAATATCCCTCACATCATTACACCACCACCACCAGCCTGAACCGTTGATACAAGGCAGGATGGATCCATGCTTTCATGTTGTTGATGCCAAATTCTGACCCTACCATCTGAATGTCGCAGCAGAAATCGAGACTCATCAGACCAGGCAACATTTTTCCAATCTTCTTTTGTCCAATTTTGGTGAGCCTGTGCGAACTGTAGCCTCAGTTTCCTGTTTTCAGCTGACAGGAGTGGCACCTGGTGTGGTCTTCTGCTGCTGTAGCCCATCTGCCTCAAGGTTCGACGTGCTGTGTGTTCAGAGATGCTCTTCTGTATGCCTTGGTTGTAACGAGTGGTTATTTGAGTTACTGTTGCCTTTCTATCAGCTCGAACCAGTCTGGGCATTCTCCACTGACCTCTGGCATCAACAAGGACCCACAGAACTGCCGTTTCCTGGATATTTTCTCTTTTTCGGACCATTCTCTGTAAACTCTAGAGATGATAGTGCGTGAAAATCCCAGTAGATCAAAAGTCTCTGAAATACTCAGACCAGCCCGTCTGGCACCAACAACCATGCCATGTTCAAAGTCACTTAAATCATCTTTCTTCCCCATTCTGATGCTTGGTTTGAACTGCAGCAGATCGTCTTGACCATGTTTACATGCCTAAATGCATTGAGTTGCTGCCGTGTGATTGGCTGATTAAAAATTTGCGTTAAAGAGCAGTTGGACAGCTGTACCTAATAAAGTGGCCAGTGAGCATACTAAACATTAGTTCTCATTCATAGCATTCGTTTCGATGTCTCACTATGGGATATGCCCCTTGCTGTATTCCTCAGAAGCAATTACCTCATTACGCCAATCCTGATTGGCTGGTGATCCCAATGCCAACATCACCTACCCTATAAGTAGCTTGCGCCACGACGCAGCGTCATTCGAAAACCTCTTCTCACTTCGAGGCATATCTCTCATAGCAGACTAGCTTAACTTTCCACTGGCAGGGGAAAAAGTCTAAGCCGTTCTGAACTGTTACACCAGGCAGCTCAGCGTTAATTTCGGCTAGCAAACCAGCTAATGAAATGGATTCTGCTTCCACTCACACCAGAGGAAATAGCAACTCAGAAGCTAGCCTCTGCACCTGCAGGAACAAAATTTCGAGCAAGGCTGCAAACATCCTCCAAAAACCCCACACTGCCATCCAAGGCAGACCGTTTCCAGTCCGCCCTGATGGAAAGAGCTTATAAAGCAGCAGCGGTTGCTGTAAGAGCTCTTAACGTGTTCCCCATGCTCTCCGCATATTAAGCGGAGCTGTGCGAGGACATGGCCACCAAGACGGACCTTGACGTGAGGGATGAGATCACTGTGATCATGGACATCTGCCTTTGTGTGCAGCTCTGCGCAGTCCATAACATAAATTATCTGGAGCTCATAGCAGTGTTTCTCACACTGAAGTGCTTCCTCCCTTTCCTCAGCGGTCATCACGTCCTTGTTAGGACCTACAACACCACCACAATGGCTTATGTCAACTGTCAGGGAGGACTGCGTTCCCTTCAGTTGCACACTCTAGCTCACAAGCTGATCATATGGAGCAACAGGCATCTCCTGTATGAATTTTGGAAGAGTGGTGTTCTGACAGAGGTATCCTCTCTTTTCAATGTCCTGTTGGGGTGATTTTGTAATTTCTGCAGGAGCTGATTGACAAGAGGAAGGCGTTCTCAAAGATTAAGGTTTACCAGGCTGCCATCTCGGCGTGCCATGTAGGCTTTGAGGTAAAAACAGCCAGCCAACACCCTTTGGTGGGCCGTTTTAAGAAAGGGGCACGTAGACTCCTGCCGGTTGTCAGGTCCCTGGCACCCCCATGGGACCTGGCAGTGGTGTTGGAGGGCCTCGCCAGCCCCACATTTTAACCTTTGGAGGAGGCTGACCTCAAGCATCTGTCCCTCAAGACAGTGATATTGTTGGCCTTGGCATCTACTAAAAGTGTAGGTGATCTCCATGCTCTCTCGGTGAACCCCTCCTGCACCGAGTTTGGTCCCGGAGATGTCAAGGTCTCACTGCAGCCCAATCCAGCATTTGTGCCTATAGTGGTGGGCTCATTCTCTCCAATTATTCTTACAGCCTTTTCCCTGCCGCCTTTTTCCACCCCGGAGGAACAAAGGCTGAACAAGCTCTGTCCAGTACGGGCTCTGGAGGCCTACTTGGACAGGACTAGCAACTTCCGGAGAAGTGATCAACTTTTTGTGTCCTGGGCAAAGTCTTTTAGGGGTAAGTCCATCACAAAGCAGCATCTCTCTCACTGGATTGTGAGCGCGATTGCGCCATCCTACACAAGCCAGCGGCTTCAGCCCCCGGTGGACCTACGTGCTCATTCCACCTGTGCTATGGCTGCGTCCTGGGCCCTCTTCAAGGGGGTGTCTATCCAAGATATATGTGCAGCGGCAAGTTGGTCTTCTCCGCTCGCCTTTGCTCGATTTTATAAGTTGGATGTCTCAGTCCCAACTGTTTTAAACCCTGGGTCCTCACTGGAACAGGATGGTCTCAGGTAAGCGCTGGAGGTCGCTAGAGATAAGCAGGCAATACGGGGTCTCCATATTCCATATTGAGACATTGAAACGAATGCTGTGAATGAGAACTTTAGGTTACTTGCATAACCCCGGTTCTCAGAGTAGCATGAGTGAGATGTCACACCAGACAACCCTTCTTCCTGGGGCGAAGCAAGAAGAGGTACTTCTTTTGAATGACGCTGCATCATGGTGCAAGCTACTTATAGGGTAGGTGACGCTGGCATCGCAATTGGCGCAATGAGATAAATGTTTCTGAGGAATACGGCAAGGGGCGTATCCCACAGTGAGACATCTCACTCATTATACTCTGAGAACCGGGGTTATGCAAGTAACCTAAAGATTTATTTGGCTTAAACAAATAAAGACTGGAAACAGTGTGGCCAAAAAGAGATTTTTATATATTTTACTTTCTTTTTCCATACTTTTCCAGGCCTGGAAAATGGTCAAAGTAAATTCCAGACTTTTCAGGACTGGGTATGAACCCTGGAAACTCCTAATGGATTATTGAGTTTTTATACCGGATGCCGATCCAAAACATTTAACCAAATTAACACAGAGATGGTTTAATGAGGACAAAATTTTGTGAAGACCTTGTTCCATGGCCATCTGAATTCCCAAACCTAAATCCTCTTAGAAATCCTGGGGTTTGATCTAAAGAGGAGAGAGAAGAAGTGAGGGGCGAGGACTCTGGATGAACTTGAGAGATTATTCAAAGAGGAAGGGTCAAAGTCCACCTGCCCTTCATGCTACAACCTGGTAAAATGTTAGAGAAGACTAAAGGGCAAAGGGGGTGGTGTAAAGTAATAACTGTGGGGTGCCAATAATTGTGGTAAAGATTATTTATTTATATTTTTATAAGAGAAAGATTTATTTATTTTGAGGTTTTTTACCGGGGGGTGGGGGAGTGAGTTGATGGATATAAACACATCATAGTGACTGTGACTGCAAACACTTTAATCACTTGTTCCGAACACACCTCAACCGTAGTTCAGTGTGTAAATGAGGGTCAGGGATCATGTCTGATTAGAAAGTCTAAACTGACATTTGAATACAATGGAATCTGTTATTGACTCTTTTCCCCGATAACTCGGGTAGATAGGGTTACAACTGAAACAGATAAATCTAGTATCACTAACAGTCTTTTCTTCTGTAAAAAGGGTTAATGTCATGCAGGGAGAAAACTTTGCCGTCGCCAGTTTATGTGCCAACACTCAGAACAATTTTATAGGGGAAAGTGTTTAACTCTTTAAAATTTTTGATCCACTGGTGAGTGGGTCAACTTTTCTTTCCTTTCTTCCTTTTTTTCATACTATTATTACACCTGCAATAAATATGCCCCTTGCTGGCTCATTTTAACACACTCACCACGTTTCATTCCCTCCAGATCAATTACTGATCCACCTACTTCATTCAGAGCAACAGCTGTTAACTAAAATGTTACTAAAATACTAAAAAGTGAAATACATATAGATATTTCCTGACATACCAACAGCAGACGAAGGTAAGCAGAACATCACTCACAATAACACAATACTCCTTGCCGGGCTCCAAGCTCACGGAGGTCACATCGCAGATTTCAGCGCTGCCCAGCGAACGGAAAAAGCTCGTCTGGCAGTCCTGATGGCAAGTTAGCAGCTTCTTGTCCGTCACCACCAGACAACATGGGATACATGGGGTGGGGGCCACACCCTGAGGGATCACCTGGGGTAAAGTGGTTATAGTTCACATCAGTCAAATATTCAACATGAAATTATATAAGCACAATGATGTCCTTTGCATCAAAAAAAAGAAGAAGCAAAAGCAACAGGGAACTTTTTAATAGAGGAAAACAGGAGTTAAAGGTTCAAAAGGCGAGCAAAAAACGTTTTCTTTCATCAGAGAACCTTGAAAATGATAACATTTTTAGACTTATGCCATTTAGCAAGGTAACTCTTGGAAAAATATGAAACATTTTTCCTTGTAATGACTGATACAGTTGATGATTATTGATGACTTTACTAACCCTAAATGATTATGTACAGAATTAGTTTCATTTTTTGCCATTCCCTAGTTTATCAATAAAAATCTCAAACTTAAAACTGAAAATTGCTAAATCTGAAATGCCAACACTGCGTTTTGGGAACTTTCCCTACTCACCCCTTTGGAAACAGACTGACAGAGAAGCTGCATCCACTCAGCCATGTCTTGCTCATTGTTGGCACTGAGCACCAGCGGGGGGCGCTCTGTCAGGATAACCTGGAAGGCGTGAGGACGCTCTGTGTTGTTGGAGCGTCGGCAACCTCCACAGTGTTCCCCTCTGATGAGAAACAAGGAACAATCAAAACACTAAAAACACCTCTGAGGGTCATTTGCCTTCTGAATGGCTGAAAGTTTTGAGCATAAACATCGAAAATGTTATGTCCAGTACTAGCTGACAGCTTTCTGAGTCTTACCCCATGGTGACTGACTGCAGGGGGGTCACATCTGTCCTCTCTGCATACAGGTACAGGATCCCATTTCTGCACAAAACAAGGACAAACATTTAGATTCACACAATAGACATTTGGAAAGTCTTAGATGAACGTTTTCAGCAAAAAGTATTGAAACTATTGAAGAAATTACATTATGTAATAAACCTGTTTAAGTAACACAGCATCATTCTCGGTTATTGGTACATTTGTTCAAATGTGTAAAAAGCATTGAGCTCACCAAAGGTGATAAATAGCTGCTGAAGCTAACGCTTGATGCTACTCCAGTGTGAACCATCATTGGTCTCACGCAAAGGAAGTGATCTCTGCAAAAACAGGAGCTTGCGGGTGGGTTTACTTTATTTCTCCACACTGGCCATTCCCGGAACAGCTTGGCAAAGCTGGAAAGACGGTCAGGAACTACCCAGGCGAAGGGTAGCGCCTGGGTAGCAGCTTGTTTCTTTTTGTCGACTGCCAATGGTTCATCATATTTTCCCCCCCGTTTTGGACGAAGGAGACAGTGACCGTTTACAGTGACTGCAGACGCGCAATACTCACAACTTCATCCCTTCCTAGAAGGATGGCCACTCTTGCCTACACCCATTCCCACAGAGGAGTCAGCATCAAGTAAATTTGTTCTTTTGGTTTTCATTTGATACTTTGATAACGTTTGGGCAGGGTAGGTGTAGGAAATTAAGGTGATCTAGGATCCCCCATTTATTCCACTGTGTTAACTTGTATGTACAGGTCCTTCTCAAAATATTAGCATATTGTGATAAAGTTCATTATTTTCCATAATGTAATGATGAAAATTTAACATTCATATATTTTAGATTCATTGCACACTAACTGAAATATTTCAGGTCTTTTATTGTCTTAATACGGATGATTTTGGCATACAGCTCATGAAAACCCAAAATTCCTATCTCACAAAATTAGCATATTTCATCCGACCAATAAAAGAAAAGTGTTTTTAATACAAAAAACGTCAACCTTCAAATAATCATGTACAGTTATGCACTCAATACTTGGTCGGGAATCCTTTTGCAGAAATGACTGCTTCAATGCGGCGTGGCATGGAGGCAATCAGCCTGTGGCACTGCTGAGGTCTTATGGAGGCCCAGGATGCTTCGATAGCGGCCTTTAGCTCATCCAGAGTGTTGGGTCTTGAGTCTCTCAACGTTCTCTTCACAATATCCCACAGATTCTCTATGGGGTTGAGGTCAGGAGAGTTGGCAGGCCAATTGAGCACAGTGATACCATGGTCAGTAAACCATTTACCAGTGGTTTTGGCACTGTGAGCAGGTGCCAGGTCGTGCTGAAAAATGAAATCTTCATCTCCATAAAGCTTTTCAGCAGATGGAAGCATGAAGTGCTCCAAAATCTCCTGATAGCTAGCTGCATTGACCCTGCCCTTGATAAAACACAGTGGACCAACACCAGCAGCTGACACGGCACCCCAGACCATCACTGACTGTGGGTACTTGACACTGGACTTCTGGCATTTTAGCATTTCCTTCTCCCCAGTCTTCCTCCAGACTCTGGCACCTTGATTTCTGAATGACATGCAGAATTTGCTTTCATCCGAAAAAAGTACTTTGGACCACTGAGCAACAGTCCAGTGCTGCTTCTCTGTAGCCCAGGTCTGGGGAATGCGGCACCTGTAGCCCATTTCCTGCACACGCCTGTGCACAGTGGCTCTGGATGTTTCTACTCCAGACTCAGTCCACTGCTTCTGCAGGTCCCCCAAGGTCTGGAATCGGCCCTTCTCCACAATCTTCCTCAGGGTCCGGTCACCTCTTCTCGTTGTGCAGCGTTTTCTGCCACACTTTTTCCTTCCCACAGACTTCCCACTGAGGTACCTTGATACAGCACTCTGGGAACAGCCTATTCGTTCAGAAATGTCTTTCTGTGTCTTACCCTCTTGCTTGAGGGTGTCAATAGTGGCCTTCTGGACAGCAGTCAGGTCGGCAGTCTTACCCATGATTGGGGTTTTGAGTGATGAACCAGGCTGGGAGTTTTAAAGGCCTCAGGAATCTTTTGCAGGTGTTTAGAGTTAACTCGTTGATTCAGATAATTAGGTTCATAGCTCGTTTAGAGACCCTTTTAATGATATGCTAATTTTGTGAGATAGGAATTTTGGGTTTTCATGAGCTGTATGCCAAAATCATCCGTATTAAGACAATAAAAGACCTGAAATATTTCAGTTAGTGTGCAATGAATCTAAAATATATGAATGTTAAATTTTCATCATGACATTATGGAAAATAATGAACTTTATCACAATATGCTAATATTTTGAGAAGGACAAGTAGTTGATTGTAGATAAATGGTAAAAATAGATAAAGAAACAGCATTTATTTTGTGTCTGTCAACTAAGATTAATGTTCCACACCATTCAGTAAAACGTTTGAAAACACATTGACCTTTAGCGTGGTTTTGGCTAATAATTCTCAACTATCAATGACAGTTACCAATTGTAATTAGTAACTGCTGTGGACCCAACCATCTCTGGTATCTATTTGTAAGAAATGATTTTTTGTTACAATTTAATACTTCTAAATCATGATTTTTAATTATAATTTTTAATAAATATTTATAATCAATAATTATAAATCCATACAAATCTGAGTACATTTATTCAGTGAGGAAAAAATCCCACAATAGCAAATTACAAAGTCATTGGTGGTAAAATTAATCGTGTCTTTCATAAATTCTAAAACAGTCCAATGATTGAAATTCATCCTTTACTTTCAGAAACTGACTTCCTGTTTCCCTGAGGTGTAAATATAAAGTGGTACAGAGAAGCATTTCCTTGACTCATTCTTTAAAATATGAAAGACATGACAACATGCCATTTAAGTAACACAGATATGCAATCAGTTAGCAAATTGTAACAAGATAACAACTACCCTCCTAAACTTGCCCATATGCAGAGTCAGAGCAAGAGTTAAAGCGCTCTAAACAACTAAAACTGTGACAGACAAGGCTGGATGATGATTCCAGGTTATCTGGCCACTACCGGGTGAAAGAAAATCTCTAAAGTGGAAAACTAAAGCAAAGAGTCAACATGCTAACCGGTTGATTAGGAGTGAGACCAGGAAAATGTCTTTTTTGTCCTAAAATCACAGATGTAAACGTGACGTTTGCTAAACTCTACTGGGGTGAAAGCTTTGGTCAGAGGAGACAAAGAACTGATTTATTATAGTATTTGATAAGGCATCTCATGCACATTTGTTAACTTCCTGTGATGCTGTGGGCCTGAGCCATCTACAATGTTGGTACCTGAGAACGACGTAGCAGCTTTTCCACAGCTCTTTACCCAGGTATGTGGTTCCAGACCTGTACTGCAGAGTACCTTCTTTGGTACTGGAAGGGACTCCAGAGGTAGGTGTTTCCCCTTGGGGAGACATGGTCATGTCCATTGGGTCCTCCCAGTGAACCAATGAATAGAGCTGAATAGACACTTCAGATACCTGAGGGGAATTTGCAAGATAAATATTAAAACAATTTGGAAGGTCAGTCAGTCATTTTCTACCGCTTATTCCATAGTGGATCACGGGGGAGCTGGTGCCTATCTCCAGCAGTCTATGGGCGAGAGGCGGGGTACACCCTGGACAGGTCGCCAGTCCATCGCAGGGCAACACACAAACAACCACGCACACACTCATTCATACACCTAAGGGCAATTTAGAGTTACCAATTAACCTAACAGGCATGTCTTTGGACTGTGGGAGGAAGCCGGAGTACCCGGTGAGAACCCACGCATGCACAGGGAGAACATGCAAACTCCATGCAGAAAGACCCCCAGCCGGGAATCGAACCCAGGACCTTCTTGCTGCAAGGCAACAGTGCTACCAACTGCGCCACCGTGCAGCCCTAATTTGGAAGGTATGGTTGCCAAAAACTACTACAGCAAACAAGATTTCTAACATTTTACCTCACAATGACACTCCTGAGAGACAAACTTATTCAAAGCCAGCTTTTCCATGGTGGCATCTGTTAGAACAACAGGATAGGGAGGCTCTCGACAACCCTGCACCATGGCTGACTTCAGAACAGACAGGAACCAGCTAAAAATGGAGGAGAAAAGGGACTAGACAATCATTCAGTGAGCTGAAATAAACAGAATTAAACAAATTAAACGGAAATCCCGATGATCTAACCAAATAAGAACATGCCTTTGATGCTCTTCTCATTAAGTTCAAAGTAGAACCTTTTATTCAAGATCTATAAAGTTCTGGTGAGCGATTTACAAACACTCTTCGTCGATATGATCATCAGTAATATGAGCTTTTAATAATTTAACAGCTGCTTTTCCAAGGTGGAATGTAACTCTTCACAAACAAGCTCTAATCCCCCCAGGATCTAAATTAGGCATACAGACCCACAAATATTTGATTACATGTAAAACAACACCATGTAGCCATGAACAAGCTCCTGACATAATTCTGAATGGATATTTGACCACAGTTCTTGGAAGAATTGGTGCAGCTTATGCCCCTTTTCCACTGGCACGTTTTAGCCGGCGTGGCTCCACTCCACTCGGTTTCACTCTACTCGATACGGTACCAGTTGTGTTTCCACTGACCCACAGACGCCTTGAGCTATGGCGGCTGAAGCCCTGCCTCCAGGCGTCAATGTAGTGCGCTGTGCTGCTATTAATGTTACTGTGTCCCATTTTCCCATTAAAGTATTCTGCGTAAAACGATAAAAAATTAAAATAATAATGAAATAGAAAATAAAAACAAATAATCTAAACACTAATAATGTTTGTATTATTGTATATGCAAGAATGTCTTGTGCAAGAATATATGTTTTTCATATATAAAATGATCCACTGGGATAATTTTCTGGACCACAGCCAACCCAGAACCTATGTAAAATAAGGCTCAGGGGTTCTGATGTGACGGGTTGGCAGGAGAAGCAGAGAGGAGAGACGCTGCTGTCCACATTTTGCCTGAAGAAGTTACAATTTTGGGCTTTATGAGGACTTTTGTGTCTCAGCCATGACAATAATGAGGACAAGGATGTTAAAGCGCCAAACCGTGGACTTCTGACTGTGGTGAACTTAGCTTTAGGTTGGATTTTAGATATTCGTGCTCCATGGATTCAGCGGGGTCTTCCTCCCGTTTGCTCTGATGCAGGCAGCACAGCAGCTCTCTGCCTGTTCCCTCCTCCTGCAGACGCTGGTTCGCTTAAGGCGTGTAATTACGAAAGCTGATGTGTCCTTTTTGGGTTTTTTTAGCCTTCAGGCATGATTTATGATTTGTAAATAGTCAAATTCAATTTCGGTTTGACCTGCTCTGGCCATTGTGGTCCTTAGTATTATTGTAGTTGTTAATGAGTTTTATTAACTTTTATCTGCTCTACCTCCTCGGAAACCTTCTAATTTCTCCTGGTCCCACGGCCAATCAGTAAACAGAAGTCTGTTTACATCACATGTAGTTCCTACTCAGCCCAGGTCACACCTGCTCAGGTGCAGGGACCAAAAGAGTGAATAACAACAATAAAATCAAAGCTGGTTAAGAAATACATAAAGCAGGGTAACATTACGCTTCGGTAATGGCCCTGACCTGAACACAGTTGAAAATTTGTGAGCTACAATTAAACCTGGGTCCATACCAGTAAAACATCTGGTTTAAATAAGCTCCACCAAGAAGAGTGGTCAAATATTCAACCTGAATGGTGCTAGAAGCTTGTCGATGGCTAGAAAAAGCAACGTAGGTTAGGAGACGTTTCCTGCCTCTTAGAATATACAAATAAAGGTCCAAAGATAAACAATAAGCCAATAGTATTAATAAAACACAATATAAGGATGACCTTACACAGTCAGGGAGCCATCAGCTGTGTCCAACAGGAACTTTCTTCTTCTGTTGGTGCAAACCAGCGTTACTGTCTGTTGGTCAAGGCCCACCTAAGGGAAAACAAAATGATCCACCTTGATGGAAACACAGTAAGGCTGGTGCCCCATCTAACCATCTGTCATGTCACTCTTAGCAGTGGCCCAAAAGTTAAACTGTGGATCACGCTGAGTGATATAATGCTCTTAACCACAATATAATTTTTATAAAACCCCAAAATTTGGAACAGAGAAACATAACTACACAAATGAAGGCAGATCTATGCAGAACCAATCAAACAGAAAACTAGTGAAGTGCAGATGACTTACAGAGAGATAGTCAAGCTCATTGTAGGAAACAGCATCTTTTACTGTGTAGGGTTTCTCAGCTGCTCCTGAGAATAGAGTTAGAGCATGTTAATGTATGCCAAATAAATTTACATGATCCATGAACAACATTCTGTCTGACATTAACTCTGCTATGAAACGGGGATGGTGTCAGTTTTGCATACCATAGCCATTACGCTTTACCCACTCACCCTTTCTTAGTAAGTAGATGTAACAGTCAGTCAGCAGCAGATAAAGAGGCTGCAGGTCCCCCTCCATATGACCTGTACTCATCCTCACCATCTGAAAAACACAAAATAAATTGGAGGTAAATATTTTGTATGTGTTTTTGTCTCAAATGTAACTTTGCCTATTTTTTGAATCTCCATGGAGGACTTTACTGAAATGTTTCTAGAACAGAAAACAGCCTATATTTAACTAACAGAGGCATTCTACACAGGCAGGTCACTCTTCCTGCCATTTAAGTTGATATACAATGATTTTAAAACAAATTCTAACTTTGTGTGACAAAGTTAGAATTTTGAAAGCACCTCATGGTGTGAAAAAGAGAGAAACTTTGTATTTTGTCAGTTTATAAAGAAGCAGGAACTGACAAACTGGGCCTTGCAACGTTTCCACTGGGAAACTCTCATAACCACTTCTTTTTTTTTTTTTTACCGTGTCCCTCCGGCAGAGTAGCTCAGAATTGTTGTCTGAGTGCCAAGAAATTGCCCAACAGATTTATTTTCACAAGCAGAGCTTCACAGCTAATGCTTTAAAGCTCTGCTTGATATTTATAAAAGAAACTTTATTATAAACTTCTCTGGGAATATTTCAATTGTTACGGACACGGAGACTGAAATAAAAAGGAAAAAATAAGCTCAAAAAAGAGAGAGATGGGGAAAAAGGGAAGAAAAGGAGGAAAGAGTGGAGGAGAGAAAGAAGGATAAAGAGAATACAAGTTTACACCCTGCTTCCTTATACACCTGCAGCTGTTTGTTTTTTTTTAACAAAATAGTACACGGTAATTCTGAATGTAAAATGTACTTAGTGAGAGGTGCAGCCCAAAATAGAACATCTGTGTATCTGTCAACACGTGAAGCTTAACACCTGTGAGTATGGGTGTGGATGCGCTTTTGTATACAAGGTTTCTCCACAAAAATATGCAATAGCGAGTGTGAGGACCCACAGACCTGCCCCATGGTCCCTGGACAGACACTGAGGAGATCCGAGCCACAGACATCTAAAGGCTCCCCAAAACACAGAAACCCCAGGAGAACTCATTTTTTCCCATAACCACTTCTAAGATGTCTTAGTGGCAACTTTTAGTTAAAGGGGAAGTTTTTGTTCATAACTATCAACTATTTGATTATTGCTGCCAAAGACAAAATAAAGAAAAAACAAAACAAAAACAAAACCAAAAAAAACCCAAAAAACAAACATCCTCACCCGGAAAAGTTGCTCCTCATTCTCTCTGAATACATGGATCATGAGAAGAAGCAGGTGGTTGTTGTCCACCCTACAACATGGGTGAAGACGATTAGATCTAAACTGAACAACAGAAGTAGAACAAATATCTGATCTTATTTTGGTTTCTCACTTGAACTCTGCTGGATGAGAAATTTCAGAAGGACTGAGTTTCTCTTGCTGTTGGCCTGTTTCCTCTGCTCCTCTGTCTGTTAGACATCCATGTACGCTCTCCTCCTCCTTCATGTGGGACTTCTGTCCTGCTGGTGCTTCAGATTCTTCTTCATCTTCAAGGCTACCTGAAAGAGTCTGTGACTGGCTAGGCTCTGTAGAGTCATTGTGGCCACCACTCGTGTCAGCAGAGTCTGGACTGTTGGGGGTAAAGCAGCATAGGTCTGCAGACACAGGAGAGGTCGGCAGGAAGTCAGGTCTTTCGTCCAGGGAGGAGTCGAATGTCTGTCCTGGAGCTGGGTCAGGAGGCTTTCCTTCTGAATCCGTGCGAAAGGGCTGCTGAGCAGGAGGCTCAGAGGTCTGATCACAGCTTTGATTGTTTTTCTCCTCCTGCTCCTCTGGGTGCGCCCAGGACCCGTTGAGTCGCTCCATGACGTCACAGAGAGGTTTTCCAACAGTGTCCATGGAGGTGTCCGCCATCTCTGGGAGCCGTAGCAGCCCATCTACTCCTTCCTCCGCAATCGCTGACCCAACCCTGCTTCTGCTCTGCTCTCCTTCACTGTCTAGGAGCAATACAGTGGAGTTTATTGAATCAATCTCTGAGGTGCTGTGGTTCATCTCCACATGTTCAGAGCAGAGTGAGGTATGTATACTGCTGCTGGAATCCGTAGATCCCCTCCCACGCCGCTTCTTGGCTGGTTTCTTGCGTTTAGCCATCCTGGGATGGATAACAAAGACAGTAACTATGGATATAAGCAAAGACAGAGCACGGTCCTTAATGTTAAGACACTACAGCATTCTGTACCTGATGACTTCAAGCTCATTGCTGTTGATCTCTGACTCATCACCAGTGGTATTGTGACGGATGGCCAGGTGAACCGGTGTGACGTCTGCTGAGGTGTTTGTGTCAGAGTCTTCATTGAAGGGGTTGTGTCGTGATGTGGGGCTGTGCGGAGAAAGGCGAGCAGCCACCTTCCCCATCGTCGTGCCCACTACTGTGTCACTGATGACCGTCTGGGGATCAGAACCAGCGGACCGCGGGCAGCTGGCCTGATCAGTCAGGTCACCCTCTATTATGAAAAGCCGCATAAAAGACCCGAGTTAATACAAAAGCAGCTGTTGTCCACATTCATATCTAAAGAATAAAAAGGAAATACACAGATTGCTCTTTCCTCATTTATATCCATTGGTTTAACTAAAGTTACAGTGCTGGTGAAAAGTTTATTACACTTATTAACAATTTATTTGAGCTGTGTTTAGTAAACAAGTTTGAATTTGTGAATTTTCTTTAATCCATATTGTAAAATTATGAATAAAGAATCAAATATATAAACCCCCACCCCTCTAATTTATGGTTAATTGTCGCAAGTTTCAGCGAAAGAACATGTTTTTGAAACCATCAAGAAGTTCTGGCATAATTTTCATCGACAGAATTTATGATTTGATTAATTAAATTAATTGTTTTTGGCGCACTGGCTTCTAAGCAATTCAAGACGTTTCACTAGAGTTGAAGCCAGGTCTTTGGGAAAGCTAATTTGTTGCTGGAAAAACAGCATGACTGCGTAAAAGCTGTGTGGTCAGAAAACAGCAGGATTGAGCTGAGACTTTTGTTTTGAGGAGTCGTGGTGAGGCTTGTAAACTTAAAACAGTGTACCAGCTGTCAAGCATGGCAGTAGTAGAATCATGCTGTGGGGCCCATTTGTTGGCAGGGATGATATGTTGCATTGCACAAATTGAATGAAATAATAAATCCTTTAAATTCACCTCAAATCACAACCTTGATGGTGGAAACATGGACAAAAGCCTGGTCTCCCAACAGGTAAATGGACCATTAAAACTGGTTTTGGAAATTATAAACCAGTCTAGCATTAGGCTTCTGGAATGGCCCAGCCCTTACCCTGGAACACATTTATTAGATTTAAAAGCCAATAAAAGGTAACATTTCTGACAAGAAGAGTGGTCAGATATCCAGCAAGCATTTTACCAGAAGCTTGCTGATGGTTAAAACATCTATTTGGTTTCTCTGTAACCTGTGAAGAGACATTAAACCAAACAGCCTGGATGCATGGATACATTTTTTATTTGTATGTTGTATTTTGACCATGTGTGGATTTGGGGGAAGAAAAAAAAAAGGAAATCAATGAATTGAAATAAGTGCATCTGGTAATTACATTTAACGTCAGAGAAGTTGTTTGTTGTATAATCCTTCCAACCTGAAAAATGAATAGTGTAACCGTATGTAAACTTCTCACCAGCACTGTATTTAGGTGGAAATGGTTTGATTCTTATGTCTTTTTGTGCATTTTGGCAATGCTGTACAGAAGCATACAGAAACATTGTGCATTTCCTTATTAGCATAGCACAGCCAGTGTTAGAGCCTAAAGCAATCCAAATTTATTTGGGGGTTAAAAAAGGGACCAAACAAAATAAGAGACATCAAGTAATTACACAGGCAGCACGTGTCTTTGCAGAGTCACAGGCCCAGGTCAAGCAATATTACTGTAGCAGTTATAGCTGGGTTACTCAGAACAACTATGTGAAGATTTTTTTTTAAATAATCATATTACAATTTAGAATTGATAAAATCAACATAAAATAGACAGACTACTGAACACTGAGGTAAAACAGAGATGACCTATCAGACGATGCTGAGTTTAACCAACACAACAGCTTAGCTGAACCTAGGCCGGTGCAACGCATCAACAGGAGGAAAAGATAAGAACACAGACAGATACAGAGTAAAAGAGGAGTTGAGGACAGACGAGGCGAGTACCAGCTGCTTCAGGCTTTCATATTGCTGTGTAAACAGTAACGCAGAATGAGCTTGAATGAGATAGTTCCCTCAATGAGTGACACATGCAGAATGTGACAGACAGATAACCCACCCAACAATAAACTCCCAGTTCAAAGCTCCAGTTAGGTGTGCATAAACACATTTTATTCTTATAATTTGACATTTCTACAATTAGATTGAACATAATTTGACTACAAATGGATGGAAATGAAATAATGCACGCAATCTGTTTCTATTTAATTGACTGAGTTTCCTGGGCGTCCCAAGAGGAACTTCTCTCCTCATCTAGTCGAAAACGTTTTAGGGAAGCAGACACTGGACACCATTACTAGAATGGGACAATTTTTCATCCTGACCCGTTTGTCCAGTCTGT
Organism: Girardinichthys multiradiatus; assembly: GCF_021462225.1. Lineage (NCBI taxonomy): Eukaryota > Metazoa > Chordata > Actinopteri > Cyprinodontiformes > Goodeidae > Girardinichthys > Girardinichthys multiradiatus. The sequence continues at coordinate 13,820,219 of NC_061794.1, forward strand.
CACACAAGTAAGATGTATTTTCAGTCTGTATGCATCCTAGCAATAAAAATAGCAATCAATTGAAAAATCCAAGTCAAGCATTAATAAAGTGTATCAGTAGACAGGGGGATGGACATTGTTGCATCTTTTAGGAATAACATAATAATAATATAATATAATATACATATATATATGATTTCTATTTGCAGAATTACCAGACATTTTATTGATTTTTTTTTACTTTCTTCAAACTTAGAAGTTCACTTACATTTCCGTCGTATTTGGATGAATTGCCGTTAGACAATAGTTGTCAGGACTTTTTTTTAGCTCTGCTCACAAATTTCAGATGGGACCGAGATCCGAGCTTTGTGATGTTCATTCCAGTCCATTAACTTTGTTGTCCTTTAGCAATGTTATAACTAACTTAGGGGTATACTTAGAGTGATCGTCCAGTTGGAAGACCCATATGACCCCAGGTTTAACGTTCTGGCTCATGTCTTGAGAGGTTGCTCCAATATTTCCACGTAATGTTCTTTCATCCTCATAACATGCATTTTGTGAAGTGCACCAGTTCCTTTTATAGCACAACATCCACACAACACCATGACACCAGCCTCCTAGTTCACGGTTGGAACGTTTCCGTTTCAATGTAACAACAGTCATCGAATGACCATAAAAGTTAAGTTGCAACGAGCCACAGGAAATGTTTCTAAAAATTAAGGTCTTTGTGGCGGAGTGCATTTGCAAACTGTTATCTGGCTTTTAAGGGTTGATTTTGAAGTGATGGATGGCTTCTTCTTGGTCTCTTCAGCCAGCATCTTAACAAGGTGTTTGTTCGGGGGTTGATTTTCCTCAAAACACGCTCATCTCTGGGTCACAGAACTCGTCTCCTTCATGAACAATATCATAGCTGGATGTTCTCATGGTATTTATACTTGCATAAAGCTGTTTGAACAGATCGAAGTGACACCTTCAGGCATTTCGAAATTGTTCTCAAGGATGTACTAGACTGTTGGAGGTCCACAAATCTCTTTGATATTTTGCTTGACGATGTTTTGAGTTTCCTATGATGTCACACAAGGAAGTACTGTGTTTTGACTCAACTCAAATATTGTAAAAGAAGCAGAAATAATCAGAAGCTCACAAATACATAATCTATGTTTTCCCAAATTGTTTAAAGGCATATTAATCTTGGTGTACAGAAACATCAGAATTTGAAGAAAGTAATAAAAAAATTCTTAAGTATAATTATCTCATTATTGTGATATTTAGGGAATCCTGATTAACTCAAACCAGGGAAAGTTTGCTCTGATTTGATGCTAGACAATAAGGAAAAAAATGTCTGTGTAAGACTATGGTTTCAACTGTATAATTATTCCAATAAACACCAGAAAATGATGTGATATTTTTTAATAAATATTGTCAAACTCTTAATTAGAGGTGACTATAAAGGACCCTGTATTTTCATTTGAGGCATGTGTACAGCTTATTCTACTGCTAAGTAAGACAAGAACATTGTTTGTAAGACCTATAATTTACAAATGTCTGATTAACAAATATTTTGGTTAATTATTATAATTAAATCAGTAATTTGTCATATTTACGATTACAACAAATAAATCAAAACTTTAGAATAAACATTTGCTTAATTTAGTAGTCATTTTCAATGTCAGATGTTTATTCTAAGGTTTTGCAAAAGTCAAGAATATAGAAATGTTATTGATAACGATATAACTGAAATAATCAATTTGTTATATTATTTTTGCAGCAGTTAGATTAACTGTTGTTTTTCTGTTTTAAATAAAATAATTTATTTATAGATGTTTGTTTTAAACATGTCTATATGCAGTGAAACTATCAATATTCTATCATAAAGTAAACGTACCATGAGAATCTGTTTCTGGATGCTGTATAATTACTTTAAATTAAAAACACAGTACACCAGATATATAACTCTAAATATCACAGAAAACTAAGATCCATCTCGAAATCTTTCAGAACCAACTGCCAACAACATTTATTTTTTTTCATTTACTTCAGCTTTTTTCAAATTCAGATACAATATTTTGCATCAGTAGGCTGTTTTACACTCTAGGTTACCCAGCATGCATTTAACCCTGAACTGTGCACAAACTCATGCTATAAAGGAGTGAGAGAAAACATTGAATGAATAGGCAGGAAGGTTGACCAATGTCCCACCTTCCCAGTCTGCACTTGGCAGTGACTGCAACACGGGGAACATGTCACCAAAATCATAATCTAAAAAAAAAAAAGAAAAGAAGGGATAACAGATTGTCAGAGTGAAGAAAACGAGTCAATGGCAAGAAACAGTAAAACAACATGATACATGGAATGTGAAACAATAGAAACAACGAGGTTAAAAACAGAGAAGTGGGAACTAAAACAGAGAACTGGCTCAGTACTTTGTGGGGACTGATGGGGAAAACAGAGACTGAGCGCCACAATTACCCCAATGAAGGTATTCTGCCACAATCGGTGTGCATATGAAATGAAAAACAGTCATGTAAAAAAAACTTTAGGACAACCCATGATAACCTGTATGCCTTTCTAACATATTTCGCCTGATGGATAATTATTCACAATTTTACATGAAAAAAAAATCCACAAAAATAAACAGAAGATCAAGAGCTGCTGAATCCTTGAAATGGCTAAAAGCATGCACAGGCGTCACATTTGACACATATGATTAGAACATTCTTAGTCAGTATTGTGAAGGATGTTTGCCTTTTTTGAACCTCAAATATTTAGTGTGGTGCTCACTGTTGAGGTGAAAATGATCACCATGGCAAGAGCCAAAGATCTGAGGAGATAGCAGCAGTTTATGAGTCTGCAAAGGGATTTAAAGAGGTCCAAAGAATTTGCAATCAGCTACTTTACTGTACAGAAAACCGCCAAGTGGAGGACATTCAAACCTAGGGTGTAGGGTGTCCTAACTTCTTACTTGGCTAGAAAAACATACTGGTTGATTTTTTTTGTTTAGTGAGTAGAACAAGATTCATTCATCTAGAGATAAAAAGTGAAGTTAGACATTGAAATGTTTACATTTCCTTTAAAGAGTTGAATATTTCATGGGGTGTCCTAATTTTTTCTTGACTGCTCGTGTTAAAATGCATTTTAGTATACATGAGCTCCAGGGCCTTGCACGGTTTTACCAGTACTTCCACAACCTGACATGTTTGTATAAATCTCAGATGAAGCATATGAATTCACATTTAAATATCACAGGCTCTATACATCAGAAACACAAGACAGAAACAAATGACAAGAGAACAAATGTATCCATTAAAAGACAGATTTACACTAGATATTCAAAGGTAAAACTTGAAAAACCAGTCTGCATCTCATCACTACTTTTTAATAGACTAATGTAGAGGTAAAGTGCATGGATTAAGTCAGGAATCGGACGGTCAGAGAAAAACAAGCATGTTCTACCTTCACTGGAGGGAGCTATGGCACTGTCGTCCCACTCCAGGTTGGTGGATGTCAGGGAGGTGAAGGAGTGCAGAGACAAGCTGTCTGAGCTGGGAAGCCTTTCCTCAAAGTCCAGCAGGTTGTGTGGTTTGTAGTATTCAGGCATGTATGGAGCCACATCTAGATAGGGCACATCCTGAACCAGCAACAGACGTCGGACATGTTAGGGACACATGGCAAGGGGGGACAAGCTCACATCAGTTTATGATGACATAGTGATGACGCTGATGCTGACCAGCTCCAGATCGAAGCGAATGAACTCCAGGCCGGACACCAGAGTAAGAAAGAGCGTGAGGTGGTCATGACTGCAGACCAATGCATTTCTACAAGTCAAAGATATTAATTACAATTCAGGGCATTTAATGAATAATAAACTATGTAAACAGCCTTTAAAAGTCCAAGCGGAGCACGTTAACAGCGGCTAATTTTCAAATAGTAATAACAGAAATCTGAGCATACTTGAAATAATACTTCTGTAACAGTCCTTGATTCTCCTGGAAGAGGCGCAGATAGCTTTCTAAAGAGCTCTCGCTCAATGCCAGGTACAACCATGCTCGACCTACAACAAACACATGAAGGCTCTTTGTTTTGTGCATCTCAGTCTCATATTATGCTTCCTTTTATTTCAAATGCAATTCCTTATGCAGTAAGTATGGCTTACTTCGACCAAGGTTGGTGGCTATGTGCTGAAGCTCATCTATCTGCCGGACAGCCTCTCTCCTGGTGAAGTGAACGACCAAGACCCAGTAGCCTGACGAGATGTCCTGCAGCCTAAAAGAACAACACCATCATGTGGAACAAGGGCAACACAAGCTAAGAAGGCGCCATAGATGACAGGAGGTTTAAAATGTACATCAAACATAAACACTTTGTCAAAACTATCCTCAGGCAGAAAAGATCAGAGTCTCATTTAGCCATCATCTCTCAATGTCTACTGCTGATTGTCAGACAAAGTTCTGAAAACTTGCATAAATACTTGCATGTTTAAAACCTTTCTGTTATATCGACTGCAAAACATACAGCAGACAAACAATTTATAGCAGTTTCACAGTTTCTGAAGTAAAAGGAAAACTAAAAATCGAGCTAAGATCTGATACAGGATCATCTAGATGCAATATCTTTTATCTCCCAAGTGTTTGGCTAATAGCATAGGTTCTTTATCAGACTGTTTCTTCCTTACAGGCAGAAACGTAGCATATACTATGAATTAGGTACCTTTGTTATGTTTGAATGGTTTGTTGGTTAGCGTTAAAGGGTTACTTTAGATTTTTTTGAAGTGAGGTCTTGCGAAGTAACTGGTAATACTTCAGTTTGAGCTTGTTGAACATTAAATAAATCCTCCAGGTCATGGAAGCTAAAAAGCTAGCAAGCTAGTCAAATATAAACAGTCTGTTTTGGCTGGTGTTACCTATTAAGAACAATTCAGTGAAATTGTTAGTAGTGGGATAGGACACTACGCTAGCGGATAATTAGAATCTACAGTTTCAAAAGAGAACGTTGGTAAATCTGGCCCCTTTTTGTTCAGATGAACAGCGTCTTGCTTCAACCTGTGAAGTTAGCGTTGGACAAACCTGCTGCAACAAGTCAGTCTGCTATGGTCCCACTAAGAATGGAGAAAACTTTTCAATTGTTTCAGTTGTGCAAAATGTTCTGTTTCTGTGCGTTTCCAGAAATCTCAAACAATCAGCTGATGAGGTGGATTGAAACGGCACATATTTGACTAGCTTGCCAGCTTTCTACCACTTTGAGCGTATGTTTACTTTTCCAACAAGCTCATGGCGCTATGACATGTTTCTATTATAGGTTAGAGAACTATTATAAATTATAAACTCAGGCAACCTCACTTCAAAATATACACACTGACTCTTTAGTGAACTAAATAAAACACAAATTTAACTAAGACATTGTTTGAGAAACCTTCAGAAAATCTGGAGAAATGTTTTTTTAAGTCACTATGAAAGATTACAAAAAGCCAGGGACTTCTGAAGCAAAATCAGAAGAGAGAAGAGGTAGCTTAACTCATTTGTCAATAGCAGAGCAGTGGTGAAACAGGAAATAAAATATACAGAAAACCAATAAATGATATGGATTAGGGTGAAACATGTTGCAAATTGACGGACATCAACAAAACCCCTGATGCTTTTTACTGAGAAGTCTGATGGGTTTTTCCATCAGTGCTGTTTTTGTCTATGGTGTGATGTCTGGGGCTGAGAATGTCCTAAAATGTACACCCTTGTGTAGGCAGATGCAAGGTTTAAAAAAAAAAAAAAACAACAACCTTGAATTGTATTGTTTTGCCCTAACAAAAAAAAATAACACTAACCTAGCTTTTAGACGGCCACTCTTCCACATTTCAAAATAGTTGAGAGCTTCTTTGATAAATTATATATTATTTTTAAATCTAGTTTAAATATAGTTTTAAAAGTACTTTCTTTGCAATGACAGTTTACAGATGCTTAAAAATAATGAAAAAAAAAACAAGAACTGTTATTTTGGTAAATTATGAAATCAAGATGAGTTTAAATTTGGGAACACACCATTTATTGCACTTAAAAATAATAAGAGTAAAGCTGCAAAGCTGAATGTGGAAAAATTATTGTTTTCTGTCCACTAAATTATTTTTGTTATTGCTCCGAGTCTGAATTTCAATTACAAAGAAAAAAGAAAATTGGCAAAAAGGGACATGGCCCTCATACATATGGAACACCAAAATAAGAACATTCTGATCCATACTAAAAAGTAGGAAGAATTTGAAGTAATATTACTTTAATTTCCACCATTCTGTAATTGTCTTGAAGTAAATCTCTTACCCATACAGCAGAGCATGGTCGATGTGTTCACAAAGACGCTGAAGGACCCGGTCATGATTGCGGATAGCTGGAGTTTCATCCTCACACGCTGCAAAGTAACTCTGTAACTGTAGAGAGAGATTTGCAGTTAAATTGCTCTCAGAGAGAGAAGGCGAAAGCCTTTCTGTAGGCATTAAGAGCAGGAATTCAATGCATATATAGATCTTGATGATTTCGAAGTTGCTGAATTTGGAGAATAGGTCATCTGCAGTAGTCCTAGAGCAGATGGACTCTGTGGGTACCCTTATCACATTCAACACAAAGTTAAAATAACTTTGTGAATTAAGTGTTTTACAGATGTTTACATCTATACTACGAATTTCATTTGTGCAGCTAGACAATTATCCAAGAGCAACTGAAACAACAAGAAATGTAGGCCTAAGCAGAGGAATCATTTTTGACCTGCACACAACCAAGGAAGGTATTTGAAAGCACTGATTCACGCAGTAAATGAAGCCTCCTGCGACACAAAACCTTAATGTGCATCGCTAGAAAACAGGCAAACTACTAACTATTGTTTGGATTGTAGATTTAAGCAAAATGTTGTTAGTATTTTTTGTCCCTGGAAACTAAGATAGATCCCACTTCCACTGTTAGATAAACACAGCATTGATGTTGGAATGTCTGTGGACACATACATGATCAAGTTAGAGTTCTGGTGTTGCCCACTGTGCTAAAGGGGCCTTTAGAACCTAACCACATAAAGTGCCTTCCTAAAGTATTCATACATTATGCAATAGAATAACTATCATTGGAGAACTCCACGAGTCTCTCTTTATATGGAAAAGAGGCGAGACGAATGCCTTTGCTGAAAGAAAGCTAACAGAAGATCTACTTAAAGTTTCCCACGTTGGAAAAAAGGTGCTCCGGTCAGATGAGACCAAAATGCAACTCTGATCTAAACGTCACATGTTATGCGTGGCAGAAAAACACTGCACATCAGCCTGAAATCAACATCCCCACTGTGAAACGTGGCGGTGGCTGCATCCTGCTGTGATGACACTTTTCTTTAGCAAGTATGGGGGAGTTGACTGGCCTTGATCAGAAGATGGGTGTAGCTAAATACAAGGAAATCCTGGAAGAATACCTGTTGAGGCCTACAAAAGACTTGAAACGGAGGTTCATCTTTCAGCAGGACAGTGACCTTAAAAATACAGCCCAAGGTGCACAGGACTAGTTTAGATCAAAGCATGTTATTGCATTTAGATTGGCCCAGTCAAAGTCTTGTCTGATTTTTAAATAATCTCTATATAAAGATCTGAAAGGCTGGTAGAAACATCCCCCAAAAGACAAGCAGCTGTAACTACTTTACTCAGGGGGCTGAATACATATACATGCCAAATGTTTCTGAATTTTATTTGCAATTAATTTTAAAAGTATCTTTTTCCTTCACGACAGTGCACTACTTTGCAATACAACGGTTGGGGTTGCAATCTGAAAACCTCTAGTGGTATAAATACTTATACAAGGGACAGTACCCTGAAATAATTAACAAAACAAATGTAGCTTTTAAACTCTGAATACAGAGAGAAGAACCACTGTATCATGTGATAGTTTCCAAATGATCAAGTAATTTACACAAGGTTAACACTGTACACTTACTTGAAAGCTTGAAGCACAGTAGTTTGTAATGAGGAATAAGGAGGGTCACTAAAAAGCAAAAAAGGTTCAAATTTGACTGTATTATGAGACAAGGAGCTTTCCAATGCATCCCACCACTATGAGACACACAATACGATTACCCTTAGAAAAAAGTACTACTGTGTAGAGTTTTGAACACCAGCTCCAAAAATCTACAGAAAGAGGATGAGGAGAAGGACGAAGTGCATTTCTGTATGGCTACCGAAATGATGCTTGCACCACGCCAATCAACTGAATATGAATTGCAAATGCAGCTGCATAAACAGCAAAGGAGGAGGAAACAGGTAATGGTTCATCCTTATGTTGCAGATTCATCTGTAGTGCAGCTTTGTTTACATCGTTCCCTGCCGCAGTGTGCGAGCATGAGGGTTACAGCCACTACACCGTAGACAACAGCGCCAATACGACCGTTCAACTGAATGTTGGGCTGTAAAACTGGGGTACACTGGGTTCATAAGGGCTAGCTCACACTGTGATTTGTTATTCCCGCTGGGGTAAGGCCCTCAGATGTAGCCATGAGCTGGTAATGTCCTTCCAGCTTGAACGTTGCCTTCTTTCGCACACAGAAGATGACCTAGTATTAGCTAGTGACCTCAGCATGCGGGACTAATGTTGCTCCAATAAACATATCCAAATAGATTATTCCGACTGATTAGAGCTTACCTTCTTGACAGACAGCGAGATGTTTTCCAATATGCGGTCCTTCACTTTGAGTTGGTCCATCACTGGGCTGTTGGCAGCAGAAGACTGTCAGCTGACTCTCCCACAGCAACGCTCTTTTTTTTTTTTTTGCTAAAGCTAACGGCGCCCACATTAGCTGGTAAACATACCCTCCACTGCAGTTTTATTTTTAACTAAATACATAGCTTGTTGTATTGATTGTAAATCAATAAAAACTGGCTAGTTCAAAACGTTTGCGTCAGTGTCTATCAAACGGCGTGTCGCGCCAACTTATCGAGAGCAAAGTAATGTTTTCGAGTTAGCTTAAACCTCTACTTTCTTCTTCCTTGAAGCTAAAGAGCAACTTCTCGGTGCCCTAGAACAGATGACACTTAGATCATTCAGAAAATGAAACTGGTGTCACTTAGTCAGCAAACTGTTAAATATTACCTTTGGGAGCATTTGCTCATTTACTCGATGAATGACACGTACGCTAAGGTGCTACATCTGGTAGACTAAACGGAAACCCAACCGGCAGAGGGTTACGTCACCGAAACGTGACTTCAGCATAAAACATTCAAAAAATCTCATCCCGGATTTTCCTACAGAATGTACATAACTAACATTATTATCAAATATTTCCCTTTGTTAGAACTATTTACTTTCTGGTCACGGACACTTTTTTAAGTAATGTAGATGTGTAGGTGAATTAAACTGAAGTTTATGGTGAAAGGAGATGCTATTCCCTCACTCCTAATTTTGTTGTAGCTGTGACAGCATTGTATTTCTTTGTAAAATACCTCAGGCCCAGTCAGATTAAATAGAGAGCCTCTGTGACCATCAGTTATACAGGGTGTATGAAGTATTAGTTTCCTAACACAGATGGTCTTTTGCATGTTGGACATTCAATAGGTCTCATTTGACCACAGCACTTCATTTCATGCGTTTGCTTTGTCTTTCATGGCTTGTAACAAACTTATTCGTGGTGTGAATGTTGAATAATTGTCAACAGATTCTCCCACCCGAGTTGCGGATCTCTGGAGCGCCTCAAGAGACAGCTTTTGGATTAAGAAAGGCTCCATAATGTCCAAAGTTGAGATAATGTATATAACCCTGCTTTAACCCTCTACAACTTTAGTCATGACCTGCCTGATGTGTTCCTTCATTTATGACATTATACTACACTGTAACGTCTAAAGGCAACTGGTTTAACCAGATTTCATTTCAGGGTATCGCAATAAAATGTAAAAAAGCTAAATGGGTGTACAAACTTTTGCAAAGCCCGCTATGTCTTGTAATACAAATGCAAACTCATGCTAAGTGGAATGTGATCATTTTATTTTTTTTAAAGAGGCCTGCAGCTTTTTCAAAAGTTTCTTTTAAAAACAAAAGAACTGTCAGCATATTCAGTGCATGTTTCAAACACAAAACAATATTCTGAGAAGAATGCAGGTCAAATTTAAACATAATTTAAACATAATTTGCAACTGCTTTATCCTAAATTTTAACCAAATGTGAAGCAACTTTATACAAAAGCTGACTGACTTTACCACATACGGGGCTTTGGGAGATTTTAAGATGAATCTTAAAAAAAAAAAAGAAATACTGCATTAACTTGCAGTCAGCAACCTTGTGACCCACACACCCATAACATGCCCTTAATAACAGAATATGAACAGTCCAAACAGTTCGAACTTTGAGCCGTAAAGACATTCAGTTTCAATTCTTCACACCACAGTTTGGATTTTACACTTTTTGTTGTCCCATCCTTATTGTTGTCTTTGATTTTAGTCAGACTTCTCCTTCTCTTTCATGTGCAGGAAGACTACACTGAAGACAAAGAGTCCTGTCATCATGGAGAAGGCACTGGCATAGTAAGGGAAGGCTGAGGGAATGAAGCGCTCGTACTGAGTGTGCTGCAGGGGACGTACTGACACCTGCGGAGGAAACAACAGTTGTAGAAAAATACTTCTCATGTATCAGTTAAATTAAATGAACTGTCTTTAAATAAAATCATTATGATTTAATATCTTAAAGTATAAACAATGCAAGTATCTTGATTAGGGTAGGCCCAGGTAAGTTAAACTTGCCTGAGTGGAAGAGTAGAGATGTGTGTATCCCAGTCGGTTGTAGTCCACCTTGAACTGGAAAACTCCATACACGTCAGGCAATTTGAACTGAACGCTGTATTTACCTCCTAATAAAAAAAGAATAAAGCATTCATTCAGGGTTCTATTCAGAGGAAATCATCAGAAAATAGAAGAGTTCAACAGATGTATGCAGTGAAAATTAAAACATTATATAATGGAATATGTTAATACTTACCATTTTTCTTGAGGTAAGTTCTGACAAAGGGGTCAATCCTCACAAACTCGAGCTGAATATCATCTCCGTCGAAAGGGACCCAGTGGCCCTCGGACAACATCTCAATGACAATGCTGTACTCCTAAAAGAGAATGTTTTATTCACACACACACAGCTCCTCGTTTAACCAACATTGTTTTTCCATTGATCGCTGCTAAACTCACCACGAGGTCAGTAACTGTGTATGCTGCAGGAGGAGCCGTCTTTCCCACAGGATGATGAGTAACAGCTCCCACCCGGAGGACTCCTGCCTCCTTAAACACCCAGCGGGACAGAGCCAAAGCAAGCTCCATATTCCCCGTTTGCTCGTGCCTGGTAAACCCCGACAAGTGGGCAGTTTGTTTTGGTTTGACCAAAAATCTAGGTAATGTCACATACAAGCAACAAAACAAACAGATCTGATCTGTACCTTTGAGAACCTGGTCTGGCTTTCTGCACAGCAGAGTTGAAGAAGGCGTCGCTGAAGAAGTCCAAGGAGCCGCTGAAAACCACCCTGGCATTGTTTCTGGCCTGCAGCCCAGCAATCAGCAAGGTGTTCTTCCCCACAGCATGGGGGTACTGCAGAGGTACAAAGCTCTCTTTAACAACCCTTTAGTTTATTCAAACAGAAAACATTGACACGCCAAGGAGGCACGTCAGCCTTTTGATTCAGGTGTGTTGGAGCACGGATGCATCCAAAGGTTGCAGGACAGTTGCAGACCATTATTCTAGTCATTTGCCTGTTTCAAGTTAAAGCTAAACCCCTGGACTAGAAGAACAAAACAGCAAACAAGGAATGTCTTACAAAATAAAACTTTACACAATGAATAAGGCCATTTGTGTTTGGTGGTTTAATGTTGTAATAACACTGCTTGGCAATAAACCTTATACCTTTGGAAAGCTTGTTTATTTCCCTTAAATGCTGCCATATTTGTCAGGAAAATTGAGCAGCAGAGCTGAGTGTGGCAACTGTGTCCATGACAAATGTGTCTAATCCTCTGCTAATGTCAATCAGCTTATGGTAGAGGCAATACGGAAAAATGCAGCATCTCCCTCCCTGGAAAAACAAGGCTCGTCATAAATGGGAAGAAATCTCAATGCAAAAGGATGTCAAGAAAAGACTGCAATCAGCGGCGATCCAATTTTCTCTACTCCTAGGGACCAAGTTCCATCATTTGAGATGTTGAAACATCCCCCACAGAAAGAGGTTTATCAGAGACCACCTCCAGAACCTCCAAAACGTACTGGCCAACTTGCATTTAATGCTGGTTGAAGAATGGGATGCTGCCCCACTGCAGTGTGCAACCAGGCTGATGACCAGCCTGAGAAGAAGGTGCCAGGCTGATGCGGTTGTGTACAGTTCTCCCACACACTACTGTGACCCCTTTTAGTTAAATTCATAAGTTATTTAATTGCCAACATGACTTGTTTCTTCAAGCTTCAATCATCTAATACAATGAATGACACCAAATAAGAATCAATAGCAGAATAAGCTGTTTAGCATTGGTGTTAATGGCAGGTTTTTTTTAACAGTCCTACCCATATACTCAACTCTGCTGCTCAATTAACAAATATATTGTCCCTACAAATAAGGTACTATTTAAAAAATAATAATAATAAATGTTACAGTACAGAAGGAAAAAAACCAAACACAAATGTCCTTACTTTTTGTGCCAAGCTTTAACCTGATGGGGTAGACTGCTTTTTCTGCAGTTCCTTTGAAAGTTAACCAGAATAAAAGGAAATCTAAATCTGAGTTGAACCAGTGTCTCAGAATAATCAGTGATCGACCCAATCCTAACAGAAAGCTGTGTGTATTGTATAATGCAGGTTATTTAGTTTCCGTCTGACCTGCTGATATCAAGTCGTTTTTCCAAGGACTAACACACAACAGGGAGACTGTCCTGCAAGTTATCTGACAGAGGTAGCAGTTTGAGTCCAACAGCAATTCAAGGAATTACACGATTATACATTTATACACCAAAGCATTAGTCCCTAACATTTATCTGATTGTTGTTGTGCTCAAAATAAGTGCATCAAAGGCTACGTTCACACTGCAGGTAAAAGCGACCCAAATCCGACTGTTTCATGGCAGCCAGAAATTCCTATCTTTTCACACATCTGAAATATGCCACTTCCATATGTGGTACTAAATCGGATACGTAGCTGATAGTTTCCAAAGCGTCTGCAGTCAAACGATCATGCCACATTTCAGCCGACTTTTACGTCATTGTCTTGTCTCCGACTACGCCTTCTCAGACTTCTCTACAGCAGCAGCAGCTCAATAGAAAGCCATAGTTAACTAATCAAATCTTAACTCTGCATATGCAAATAGATTTCAGAAAATATTAAAAGGGTTCTCAAATCTGCAACACACTTTGATTCAAACCACGGCTTTTAGATGCCGTTTAGTTTTTAGGGGGTACTGCTTTAGAAAAACAAAAACCAAGATATTGTATTCCGTTTAAATATCCTGTGTTTGTGACCAAAGTTCACATTTAAGGAAATGTACCTCCTGTGGACAAAAATGTGTTTTTAGAGGAAAAAAAAAAAAAAAACTCTGACCAGGTAATACGAGGTGGTGTTACCTGAGAGATTGCTCTGTCAGGGAAATAGGAGTAGGAGGTCGAAGAACCAGTAAGGATGTCCAGGACAAGTGGGTTGTCTGGGTCAGCAACCATGCTGAAAAGATATTTTACATGGTTTCCAACCAGACATGTATTTAAAACTTCACAGTCCTAAAGGAGCTTCAATATAAAGTCTTGTTTCTTTGGAGAAAAGTAATTGCTCCAAATAAATAGAAAACTCTGTAAAATTCTAACTATTAAATGAGTGTTGCTGCAAGATCCTTGTAAAATATGACAAATATAATATTAGAGATAGTGAATATTTAGAAAACCCACCAAGAAAGGGAATACAATGTATATTCAACTCTAACTCAAAGCATTACTGTCATTTAGATGCAGATAAGAAATACAGTGACTCGGATAAAAACCTTTTTACTTACCCAACACCCTGGAATAGAACAGGTTTGTTAGTGGGTTTGCCAACAATAGTGGGAGCCTTAAGCAGGTTCTCTGGGTCAGCAACAATCAGGGTGTGCTGGAAACATGCAAATAACCACGAAATAAAGAGTCAAAGCTCAGGATTGAATAAGTGAACCATCATTCATGTAAACACTGAATGAAGACCAAGCTATTTACCTCCCCAGGGTCAGAAACGTCATAGTTGTGGTGGTCAATAACGGCGGTCTTTTCCTCATCAAACTCAATGCCACACTCACTTCCCAACTCCCTCAGTGGGTCACCTGCATTACAGAAATGAATAAGAATAACAATCTGTTCACATTTCAGCTAATGGAAGATGAAAACCTTTAATCTGTCAACTGACCAATATCTGAACTTGCAGCTACCAGGATGTTGCCTCCCCCATCAATGAACGACGTTATAGTGTCCAAGTTGATATTTCCACCAAAGTCTGAAAAAACAGCCAGAAAAAAATATTATGTACCACTTCAAAAGGTAAAATAAGCTAACAAAAAGCCAAGTAAAATGTACCTTCAACTGATGGGGCGAAAATTATTAGATGGTCGTAGAGGAACTGCCCGTATTTGATCAAGGATAGGGAGGGATCGTCAGCGGTCTTGAATGTGAGGTCAAATCCACGATCTGCAAAGGATAGATCAGCAAAAGTCAAACATGTTTCTGTTGTGCTTTTTTTGTACTGCTTTAATAAAACACAACATATAAATCAAAGTTTTGAGAGATCTCTGGATCTCTCAAAACTTAACCATTACTTTGCTGTCAAAAGCACTCATAAAAATGAATGAAGTCTCCTCTTCGTAAATACTATAATGCATGGATAACTTAAGGCAATTTATTTCCTTTTTGAATTCTGCATTTGTTTTGTTGAATGTAGATCGACAATAAAAACACATCTGGGAAGTAAATTATGAATTTCAAATGGGATTTTACAAAACCAGAAGCTTTTAAAATGCACACTAATGAAACACAACTGCTAATTCATTAGTAATTATGCTGGATGAGTGAACTTTGATAGAGATTCAGGAACATTTAGATAACATGGTTTATGAGGAAAGAGTGCAATACGATTTATTTGAGTGTAAATATTTAACCTGCATCCGGATGCATTACAGCTTAACCACATTTTCGAGCTTATAGGTATTAACAGACGTCACGTATTTAAATTTAAATAAAGTGTCAGGTATTAATTTCTTGTGGAATTTGGTGTCAGACTGGTTTAGCTAATGTTAGCAGCCATGCTGTGCTGATGGAAGGGAGTAGTTTTGTCCCAGCATTTCTATATGATCTAAAAAAACACCTCATAAACCGGATACAGATGGAATTACTCATTATTTATTATGCTAAAACTACAAATACAAAGAGGCACCCTTGTTTTACTGACCTGCCAGACTGCGGAAGAAGACTGAATGGGTGTCTTTGATGTTGAGGTTGTCAAGCAGCACCAGCGTTTTACCGTCAGCCGCAGCACAGTGCAGCATGGAGGCTAACGAAAGCAACAGCAGGACACTGCAGTCCAAAAGCGTCAAACACCTTGTCTTCATTCCGGTTCGCTTTGGAGACAATAAAGATCCGAACCGGTCCGCCTGACGCACTGCTGTCAACGCCGCCATTTTGCTGCACAAGTCGACGTCAGCGTTAGCAGAGCTAGCCTTAACTTTGACCCCAGTAACATCCAGCCAATCACAGGAAAGAACGCGTCGGCCTAACAGCTACTCCACCCAATGAGATAAAGCCCGTGTTGAACATTTACAATCGGGGACGGACGGAAATTAAAATAACATGACTGACGTTTATTAAATATTTGTAATCGTTATAACATATTAGAAATTAGGCATTTATATTGAAATTATTGAATCAGTTAAAAGTGTACATGTTAATCTTGAACTATGCAAGAACCGGTTAAAGAAAAAAAAAAAAAGCAACAGTAATTTACTTTTGCGTATTAGACAGCAGCAATTCTTTAATGATACATTAAGTCTACAAATATTTACTGCAGATTCTTTTTACAGATGGCAATATAAACTGACCCAAAAAAAGAGTAAAACATCTAGAAATTAATGTGTAACTAAAGATTGTGTCAAAGCCACAACTATAGGCTTTTCATCTGATATATTAAGACTTCATTGATGGGCAATTATACAAGCACAGGATTGGTGAAACAAAACCAAAAACATCACATAAATCCACACTACCTCCTATATTAAGGTTCTTTGAATCCCATCTAAGTCTTCTGTAGACTCACATGTCCTTGTAGCAATTCTACATGAAAGCATTTTACACTCAGCACAGTATAATACAGCTCATGTCTGAGGAAAGAGTATATATTTCATCAAAAATGGAAAAATATGAGTCTCCAAGTATTAGATTTATGATCTAGCATAAAAGGGACAAAACACTGTCCTACATTTCAGTCTAAAAATAAACCAACTATACAAACTTGTATAATCATTTAGCAGTTCTTTACCAAAATAACACTACTGCTTTACAGAGTAAAGCAAATATGTCACTTAAGATTAAATTGTTAAAATCAGTTTTATTTTAAAAGATGGAATCCAGATTCAATTTCTTTAAGTATTTACCTATGACCTAATGTATACCTCATCAAGAAACATAATATCTTAATTGCCCCTCATATAGATTTCTGTCAAAAGCAACATATTATGCATCCAAGGTAAACCTGTTCCATTACCCCTGACCCTCACATTTCATATCCTTCTCCTTTTCTTCTTCTCCATCTTGCTCATTTGTTTGGTGCTCAGCACTAGTTTCTTCCACTTCAACTGCCTCCTCTACATGAATCACTGCCTCTGACCCTTGTTCTTCTTGTGTCTCTCCATCCATCCTCTCTGGTTTTCTCTCTTTCTCTGCTGTAGGGAAGATCAGTTCTCCTTCCTGGATGACCTGTTCTGGTGCGGGTTGCCAGGTTGTAGCAGGAGCAGCATCATCCCCCTCTCCGGTGGTGGTTGCTGTGGTGTACTGGTAAAAGTCGTCGGAATCTGCTTGAAACATGACCAAGGCTTGAGCAGTGTGGATCCGAACGTGCTGAGCTAAAGAGGTGGCGTCCAGAAATTTATCGCCACACGAATCACAAGCATACAGGATCTGGGTGTTGGGGTCTGTGGGCAGAAGAAAGTTTGTATGGAAAGTCTTTTATATAATTATGTCATCTTAACAGATCAAAAGTCGATTCTTTTTCAAATCTATTTTAATAAGAAAACAAGACAGGAAATGTCCACGTTCTCAACCAGATTTTGTCCGTGAGCTGATTTTGTTTATAGTTGATGCTTCTCACCAAATAACTTAAAACGGAATGCTTAAATATTAGGTTGATGTAGTGTGGAAAAGTACAAACTGATTCAAGATTTTCATTAATATCTATTGACTAAGTGTTTGAATAATTGATTATTCTAAACTATAATATATAATATATTATTATTTCCCCTCAAAACAGAAAACAGAAGTTTTTTGTAGGTTGTACAAATGAAAACATTTTGTGGTAAAAAAAAAAAAAAAACTTCTTTTTTAAAGTGCCATTTATACCAAATACACTAAATTAAGCTCTTATTATTTATGCATTTAGAAATAAAAGTAAGTGCACCATCTATGGTGTTGATGCCTTACTGTTTAACTCTCTGTAGTCAATATTTTGCAGCGCTCTTCCACTACAAGTCTTTTGGTATACAGGTCCTTCTCAAAATATTAGCATATTGTGATAAAGTTCATTATTTTCTATAATGTAATGATGAAAATTTAACATTCATATATTTTAGATTCATTGCACACTAACTGAAATATTTCAGGTCTTTTATTGTCTTAATACGGATGATTTTGGCATACAGCTCATGAAAACCCAAAATTCCTATCTCACAAAATTAGCATATTTCATCTGACCAATAAAAGAAAAGTTTTTTTAATACAAAAAACGTCAACCTTCAAATAATCATGTACAGTTATGCACTCAATACTTGGTCGGGAATCCTTTGACAGAAATGACTGCTTCAATGCGGCGTGGCATGGAGGCAATCAGCCTGTGGCACTGCTGAGGTCTTATGGAGGCCCAGGATGCTTCGATAGCAGCCTTTAGCTCATCCAGAGTGTTGGGTCTTGAGTTTCTCAACGTTCTCTTCACAATATCCCACAGATTCTCTATGGGGTTCAGGTCAGGAGAGTTGGCAGGCCAATTGAGCACAGCGATACCATGGTCAGTAAACCATTTACCGTATTAAGACAATAAAAGACCTGAAATATTTCAGTTAGTGTGCAATGAATCTAAAATATATGAATGTTAAATTTTCATCATGACATGGAAAATAATGAACTTTATCACAATATGCTAATATTTTGAGAAGGACCTGTATGTCTCTTTGAGTCTCTAGAGACCGCAATTTAACCTGAGTCAAACTTGATGGCGAGTGTCCTTGAAAAGTTTTCTAGTTTTGCCATATATTCTCAGTTGGTTTATTCTAACCCATGAATATGCTTTGAACTAAATCATTAAATTGTAACTCTGGCTGTATGTTTCGGGTTGTTGTGATGCTGGGAGGTGAATCTCCGGCCCTGTCTCAGATATCTTGTAGCCTTTTAGGAGGTTTTCCTCCAGCACTGCCCTGCGTTTAGCTATATCTATCCTCCCATCAACTCAGACCTGCTTCCTTGATCCTGTAACGAGGCAAATTGCAGAAAAGTTCCAAGGGTATCAATTTTTTTGAAGAAGTTTTTATACTTTCCCACACGACACGAATAGTTTACATTTTATCCAAAGACATATCTCTCACCTTTTATGTAAACAAGCAGTTTATCAGAACCTACCATTTTTTTGGTTTTGTTTCCTACATCTATTATTTCATGAGATAAAGCAGAGTACAGATTTTACCTTCTTCTTGCACTTTCTCTACTGCTTTGGTGATTTCAGCTTTCAAAGCCTCTGTTTCATCTGCAGACACCGGGACGACTGTTAACCAACACAGGTCAAAGGTTGATCTTCTGTTGATCTGATTCCTTTCATCTAGTCATTTCCCAAAAAATATGCGTCCTAATGTCTGAGGCATTGGAGTCTGGCTTAAAGATACTGACCTGTGAGCTGAGCTACAGCACTGCCTGCCAGTGCCTCAGTTGCAAGGGTGACGATGTCCTCTGTGGTGACCGTAACTATTTTGATCTCATCTGAAATCCCGCCCTCAGCGCTGTCGTCGCCAGCTTCTTCCACAGTTTCCCCAGTTACCACCAGCCGCTTCATGCCAGCTTTGCCGCGGTGAACAGTCTTAACGTGGGAGCGCAGGTTGTCCACCCGGTTAAAGCCGCGACCACATTTATCACAAAGGAAAGGTTTCTCACCTGAAACAAGACAGAATTAATTTTACAAGCTGTAGCTTTCAAGTGACAATGCTTTGAGAGGAAATAGTCTACAGATTTTCAGCACTACCCCAAAGTGAGTCTTGTAACTAAGTTTCTCCTTACCCGTGTGAATGATGATATGTTTGGACAGATCTCCCACATTCACAAATGCCTTGTTGCACATCTGGCACTTGTGTGGCCGCACGTTGTCATGATGGCGAATGTGATTGGCCAGCTGACTGGACTGCACAAATCTGTTCAGATATCAATTTGGAAATGGTCAGTATTCCTGCCACAGGTTAGGGGAGATACAAAGAAATAACTGTAATAGCTGTATCAGTCTCTTTCAGGCTGAACGTTAGATTAAGCTCAATTTGATCTCTTCTACATTGCACATGAGAGGTTATTGAACCATTAAACATAGGGGCTGATGCAATAGAGGATAAAGGGAAAGGGACAAGCTAGCCACATCTAGGACATGGGGAAAAACTGAAGGGATTCCTACACATTTCTCTAGTCTCTAAAAAGTTTTGTACTTTTCCAGAAGGGTCAACAGGTTGCAGGACGGCCTTTAAATACTGAACCTGCAAAAACCCAAAACTGTGAAGATGGACGGATGGATTGTAATTACAGTAGGTCAGTAGGATTTATGACAATGTGCACATCAGCTGCTAATTATCCTGAAAAAAGCTAAAACATGAACTAAACGACAAATAGGTAACCAGAGAATTACTGCAATATTACAATCAGAACTTCTTGGGCTACACGGTATCAGGAGAACATGTCATTGTGATACTGAATATTTTGGTGACAACAGATGGGGATCTTGAACAAACTGATACAGCGATGAAGAGTTACTTGATTTATGCCGAATATGATCAAGTTGTATGGGTTTATTAAACTGCAGAATGCTATTTTTAAAAAGTTTCTAAAAATATTTAGCGACAATGACATTCCAAACTATGCGGCGGTATCACAGATACCACCTCATAGATACACAGAAACACATGCGAAGGTGTAGAAATTAGGTCAAGGGAGTGGCTATAACTTTATAATGTTTAAAAAAAAACTGTTTATTGATTATTTTCACACAATTGTGAGTAAATTGTTTCAAGATTCCTTTTGTTCTGAAACGTGTTTCCAATTATTGTCAGTTTGGGGCTGAAACGTGTTTCAGTGTGAACACAAGGCCAAAAAGATAAAAAAGTATTTGCATTTTCCCATAACACTGATCTATATGGGACCTGAATGTGCTACTTTTCTGCTCTCTCTTTCACATCTGTCATCTTTGGATGATCTCAGATTTTCTGCCTCAGTTAGATGCAAACTAGATCATGCACAAATTATTTCAGCACTGATCCATGTCTTGTCCAGGTGACCTTTTGCCACAGCGATCACAGACGTAGGGTTTCTCTCCGGTGTGCTGGCGGACATGAGCGATGAGGGAACTGGCCTGGGTGAAAGCTTTGCCGCAGACAAGGCAGACGCATGGTTTTTCTCCTGTAACACATATAACACCGTCTCATATTGGTGGGGAATTATCAATATTAATTGGAGATTTTGAGGGCAGGATAAGGAGAAAATATTGCTACTAAAACATAAAATAACAGACCAGAATGTGACAGGATTACCTGTGTGAATGCGTTCGTGGCGCTGCAGAGCTCCGGGGTCACTAAAAGCTCTCTGACAGTGCGAACACACATATGGTTTCTCCCCGCTGTGAACACGTAGGTGTCTTTTTAGATTTCCTAAAAAGCAGACACCAACCCACAAAGGTTAGACCAGATGACTCAAAGAAACCATATTATGACGTCAACTTCCTTTGAAAACCACATTTTAGAAAACCTAAACGTACGAGGTATTCAATTGTCAAAAAGTGCCGGTTATATGTATGAAACCCTTTTTTTTTTTTCAAAATCGACTCCACATTTGGTTCCTCTGTCGATACCCATACCTAATAATAGAACACATTTCTCCGCATTTCTAAACGACCGCTTTGGTAGAATCATGGAATGGGCCTATTTGGTGAAATGCTTATTGACTTCAACTCATAATTCATGCAAGAAAACATCAAAGAAATGTTGTAGTCAGATGAGACTAAAACAACCACAGTAAAAAAAAAAAAAAAACAATGTGACAGCATCATTCTGATGGGATGCTTTTCTTCAGCAGAGACAATGAAGCTGGTCAGATTTGATGGGAAGATGGATGGAGCTAAATACTCGGCAATCCTGAAAGAAAACCCATTAGAGGCTACAAAAGACTCCAGACTGGAGCTCACAAGCAGGATAACAACCTTACCAAAACCAAAACTACTGACTGGTTAAATCACATATATGATCCAACCTGAATGAGTTTGAACTGTTCTCCAACGATGAATAGGCAACAATTACAGCCTCTAGATGTACAAAGCTGGTAGAGATGTACCCAGAAAATTTGACTAACTAACTGACTGATTACAGATGCATACCACAATTTTCAGATTTTTAAAAACCATGGGAAGTATCCTTCCACTAAGTGTAAGGGTTCTGAAGACAAAAACACCAAGGTTTTTTTCAACTTGTGCTTAAAATTCTCCTTATGAAAGATATAATTCTTTCACCTGATGTGGTAAACTGTTTGCCACACTCCTTACACTTCAGGGGCCCATCTGCAATGTGGATCTTCAAGTGTGCTTTCAGATTTCCCACCTAGTAAGAAAAGGCAAAAAAACCAAAAAAAACAGAAAACAAAAAACTCCTTGATACTTTAGTGTGTTACAAAAAGCTTCAGATGCAAATATAAACTCTTCAGAGCATACTGTCACCTGGTTGAAGCGTTTGTCACAGTGCGGACACTTGTTGCCCTTCTCCGTATCGTGTGTCTCCAGGTGTCGCATCTTGGCCGTGGGGTCGGAGAACGATTTGTCGCAGACGTCGCAGTGGTACGGCTTCTCCCCGCTGTGCACCAGCTGGTGGCGCTTCAGATTGCCTGAAGTCGTGAAAAGCTTGCCGCAGACGTCGCAGCTGTACCGCGCTTCGCCCGTGTGCCGTTTCCGGTGCAGGTTGAGCAGGCTGACCTGGCGGTAGCTCTTCCCGCAGGTGGAGCAGCAATACGGCTTCAGGGGACTGAGAGGAAAACAACGGTGCAATGTAGGATACAAAGTAGGCTGAGCAAAAGGAAGTGTCTATGAAAATGTGAACCTCACCTGTGTGTTTTCTCATGGGCTTTACAAGCTGCAGGGTCAGAGAAAGCCTTGTTGCAGTCCCGACAGCTGAATGGCTTTTCTCCAGTGTGGATACGCATGTGTCTCTTAAAATTACCCGTGTGGGTAAATTTCTTCCCACAGTCCTAAAAAGGACAAAATAAACTACAATCTGAGCTACCAGAACATTGAAAAGGAAAAAAAAAACATAGTGTGCAAACTTCAGTGAAACATTAAACTGACAAATAGTTCATTCCATAGTTAACATTTAAGGAATCTGACCAACTCCTTTGCACACAACTGATAGATCAACATAAAGAAGGGAATATTTGTGAAGTGGAAGGAAAATATTAGATGGTTTTCAAACGTTTTTACCAAACAAAATCTGAAAAGCTTGCGTTTGTACTCTGATACTCTTAAAAGAAAAGAAATCCCTGTAAACAGAGTCCCCCCTGTGTGTGTAAATTCATCTCAATATAAATCCATTCTTTGCAGGCCTCAGAGGTTTGCTAGAGAACATGAGGGAACAATCGACATCACGAAGACAAGGGAGCACAGCAGACAGCTCAGGGAGAATGCTGTGGAGAACTTTAAAGCTGGCTTGGGTTATAAAACAACATCCGAAACTTTAGCCATCTCATGGAGCTCTGCTAAATCCATCATCTGAAAATGGAAAGAGTATTGTAAAACTGCAAAACACTACCTAGACATGGCTATCCACCTAAAATGAAAGGCCAGAGAAGGAGAACAATAATCAGAGAAGCAACTAAGAAGCTCATTGTAACTGTGCAGAGGCTGCAAAGATCCAAAGCTAAGGTGTGAGAGTCTGTTTACATAACCATTAATCTGCAAAAAACAGTACGATTTCATGTTTCCTGAAAGCCATAAAAGGCACACATAGAGGAAGGTGCTCTGGTCAGATAAGACCAAACTCTCAAAATTAAACTCTTTGGCTTGTATAGAAAAACACAACAGCCCCATGGTGAAACATGGTGGTGGCAGCATCATGCTGTGGAGATGCTTTTCTTCAGCAGGGACAGGGAGGTTGTTCAAGAGTTGATGGGAAGGAAAACTTGTCAAAATACCACTTTTTACAAACACATTGCGTCTCACCCCACATTTGTGCGTCACAGAACTGTAAGGCCTAGACTCAGATCGGTTGCTCATAGACGCTGCTTGAGTTTGTCTTCCTTCTTCCTCGCTGTCTCCTTCCCTTTGCTGTTCGAAGTCCTCTTCTGTCTCTCCAACCATCTCTTCATCACCCGTGTCTGGTTCCTGGCTGTCATATACTTCTTCGGGAACTGTCACCTTTCTTTCCTTTTTTGCCTTTGATGGACCTTCATCCTCAGAGTCATTTTCTGGAATGATTAAATTCAAAAGTTTGGTGGAAAGACAAAACCTGAAAAAATTACTACTCAACAGACTTTTGTCATAGTTTCAATATCAAAGGAAGCTGACCTAAAACATCACGCTCACCTGGTGGAAACCTACGTCGAGCAGGTTTGCGGATCCTTCTTCCACGTGAGCTCATGTAGGACAAGCTGCCTGAAGATCTCAGCTGCGGTTCTGCAGATAAATTTGTAGGTTACCAGGATATCACGTTTTAATATTTGTTATGTGCCATTTCTGGCTCATGACATCTCATGAATATGTTTTACTGGGTGTGTAGTCTGCATCTGAGGGGTCATCCTGAAACGTTGTGGCGTTCGATGTAGAGCATTCCTCTTCCTCCTTAACCAGCATCATCTTCTGTGCAGACACCTGAGCGTTTTTGGGGGGTCTTCCACGGCTTGTGTACTTCCTGCCGGGATTAGGCTGAGAAGTAAATTGTTGTGGATCAACACAAATGTCTCTGTTCACATCATCTTCACTCTGTGTATTCTTGCGATCTTCTGTAGGTGTGCTTGCAGGACACTGCTCCACTTGTGCTGCAACCTCCGAAAACTGATTTTCAGCTACGTCCTTCTGCTCTCTTCCACCTGCCTTTTCATCTGGTTTGTCAAAGAAATGCAAGAGATAGGATGTGCTGCGAGTTAAGAATGGGATGGAAAGTCAAATATTCAAATTTCAGCCTCTGGTTGTAAGATGACCTATTGTAAAGAGAAAGACATACTATATTTCAATCAAAAACATTTAGTAAATAGAAAATAAAGTTTTCCAATGATGCTCCCTTTATTGAAAGAAAACCAAAGAAAGGAAGGAATTTTGACCCCGTTCTTTACAGCATTGTTTTTAATTCAACAAAACTGGAAGGTTTGCTAGCATGACCATTCAAGGTCATGCCACTGCGTCTCAATAGGATTTAAACCCTATTTTTTGGAGCCATTTAAAGGTGAGGTGGATTTGCTGGTGTGCTTTGAATCATTGTCCAGCTGTATAGCTCAAGTGGTCTTGAGCTTAAGGTCATGGCTCCATCAGTTATGGTCACGGTCATAGAAGCCATTTTTGCCCTGTCTTATTATTGGTGAACCATGATCTCTGACCTTAACTGAGGCTAGGGAGGCATGCCGTGTTCAGATGTTGTTCTGAGGTCTTTTAAACCTCCTGGATGAGTCTTTGATGACTTCTTGGAGTAATATTGGTAGTAACAGTGGTGAACCATCCCAGGATGGTTCACCATGTTCCATGTTGATGGTTCTCACTGTGGCTCACTGAAGTGCAGAAGCCTTAGAGATGACTGAGACTGATTGGTGTCAATGACTTTGTCTCTCACATGTTCTTGAATTTCTTTAAACAGGTGCGTGGTGGGTTCCATTTGAGGTCTTTTATGGTATTTCATGTTTTTCAGAGAGGTTTACTTCTTAATTCAATGGGTCTGGCTATAGTCACGCCCCGGTGAGACTAGTGCAACAGAACCAAAACAGGGGCTTAATCGGAGTTGATTCATTGTTTAACAATGAGTTAAAAGTTGGGGGATTATAGGTGATAGTTTTTCACCCCTTAACAGAAGGAAACAACATTTGAAAACTGCAATTTGATTTATTACGGTCAACTTTGTCTAATTTTAAAATGTGTATTGTCTAAAACATTTGGGTGTGACAAAAATCACAAATAGAATAAATATTTAAGGAGCGAAAACGTTTTTGTGGCACCGTACACTCATCACGGGCATGAAAGTCAAAAATAAGATGGTCAAAGATCTCTATCTTTCTAGGTTTAAATAATTATCCATTGTACAACTTCAGTAAATTTGAAAAACAAGAACTGGATGAACAAGTTTTTAATATGTTTAGTATTTTTTCTAATCCATCGAGGGTCAAATTTACACAAACACCTCCACCAATGTTTGGGGAAACAGCTCAGCTCAACCCGGATGCTTAATGTACATTTGACATTATTCAGGCTCGATATTTGACCATTCTTCTTCTCAGAATTGGCAATTTATTTAAATTGTTTGGTCTCCTTGCATGGACTTAGCATAATGCATACATTTGTAATAGTGTTGATGTCGGAGCTTTTACAGGAGATTAACGTTAACTTTATCCATTCAAAGCCCAGTTCCAAAGCCAGTATGTTTGGGATCATTGTCCATTAGGAACAGCCAATAATGTCTAAATTTCAACCATCTTGAAGTTGATTTCATCTGTAGTTGAAGAATTTGGAGCTAGTCCTTCCTTACTATTCCACCCACTCTGTGCAATGGACCAGTACTGCTGGCAGATACTGCCCCTTAGCCTGATGCAGCCACCGCCATGCTTGATAGTGTGTGCAGTGTTCCTGGGTTGGAAATACTCATTTTGAATCCTTTAAGCCTACTTCCAATCCTTGTTGCATAATAGCTCAATGAGCAGAAATTGGTTAGTCTGTGTGAGCAGCTGCAGGTTTCAGTTATGCTTGAAGGTGTCGATTTTTCTTTCCTCTTGGTACCCTCTCAGTCCATGTTGATGTAGAAATTGTTCACTTTGCACACTCACACTTGTGTTCCAGCTGCTTTCAGTTCAAACTCAGCTTGGGGGTTCCTGGGTCAAATTTCAACATTCATGACCAAGTTTGTTTAATCTCAAGGTGATAGTTTGGGTCCACTGGTCGAACCCTCAGTACACCTTGGTGCTCCAGCAGGACAATGATCACAAACACACATCAAAGCTGGTTTTGAAATGGGTAAAGCAGGCTAAGATTTGGTTTCTGGACTAGGCACAATCTAGAATCTTAATGAAAACATATGAACTGTGTTTAAAAGTCAGCTTAACACCAGAACAACCAGTTTAAATGGACTCCACTAATTCTGCCAAGAAGATTGGTCAAACACCCAGTCAGCAAAGTGCCATAAGCTTGTTTATGGGTACAATAGATTTACAGTTGCCATCTTGCTAAGGGACATTTAACCAAATATTAGTCGGGTCTGAGCCTTTATGTAGAATTCTGACCCTGAGTGGATTAGAGAAAATTCACAATAAATTCAAACTTGCGCAGACAGTTATCGTTTAAAACAAATCACTGAACTAGTGGGTGGTATTATCATCTTGGACTGAGAAAAAGAACATTTGAAATGCATCTTTAAAACCTTAAATTGATGACGATCTTGCCCATGATTAAAGCTGAAGTGTTAAACTTAAAAGACTGATTAATGAAACACATAAAACTGACAATTTTCTCAACAAATTAGAAAACATCAAAGATGATTGCAGCTAAGTAAAAAACGGACATCCTTAAAAACTAAATTCACACAAAAACTACAAATCTGAATTAGAGCTGCACAATTTATTGAGTGGCAATCATTATTGTTAGGCCTGCAACTATCGATTATTTTGCAAATCGATTAATCTGGTGACTCTTTTTTTGATAAACAAAAATTAATATCGTATAGCAAAAAGTGCTCAACAGGAGATTTTTTTTTTTTTTTACAGAATTTGAACCTGGTGAATCTGAAGCTCTGTCACTAGAGGAGTTCTGGATAGAGAATATTTACAGGCAGAAGGTTTTTCATTTTAAATGCAATATATATATATTTTCTTTCTTGTTCAATTATTGCCTAATTACTGCTCTGAGTGGGTTGTTCTTTCAGCAAAAAGCATGTTATAGAGTCTGTATACACCAGTAAACTATTCCTCGATTACTAAAACTAGTTGACGATTATTTCAATAATTTATTAATAATGATTAATTCAATTAATTGTTTCAGCACCTATTTACGGCTATTAATGTTCTAAATATAGCAAGCGCACCGAAATGCTTGGATCTACCATGCATTCTCACTCTGTATGCCAATATTAAATTAATTAGATGCAATTGTTTGGTCCCCCCCGCACACACACACACACACACACACACACACACACACACACACACACACAAAATTCCAAATATCTGTTGACCTGGCTCATCATCAGGAAGATCCACAGTTATGATGGTTGGAGCTTGATTTGACATCGACTGATAAGCAGAACAAGCATTTATGATTTCCTGCATCTGCAGGAAGTGGGCAACAGACAACACATCCTCAATGTTCTGGGAACTTAAGCTCAGTTTGGAGGTGTACATAAAATCCAACACTTGACCCAAACCTGGGAGAAGAAACAGAAAAATAGAGAGCGGATTAGGAAGCAATGACAAGATAAGCAGCCTTGGTGTTTCTAAAATAGCCAGACAGCTTTCACATCACAGCTAGAACCTACCAGCTGCGTTGCTGATGTCCAAATGCACCACATCCTTCTGATCCAGGAAAAGAGTTCGGAAGTACACGCTGCAAGCCGCCAGGACGGCTTTGTGGGCCTTAAAGTCCACACCGTCCACCACGAAGGTGCAGTCGCAGAGCAGGCCCTGCTTACGCTGCCGGTTAAGCTGCTCCAGAACCTCCCCGCTGTGCCATGGGAACTCCATCGCTGTCAAGGTTCAAAGGTGAGGCCAGAGATTAGCGGGACTGGTTCTGTGTATTTGAAGCACAAAAAGGGACATTATTATGCAACTCCTTTTAACTGAAATCATCTGATTAATGTACCAACTTACCACACTGTATATGTATATATGAATTAGTGTATGAGCAAAAATTTTATTGTATAAATTTGTATAAAAATACCAAAAAACCAAGACAATAAAATTATATAGTAAATATTTCTAAAGCAAAAAATGAATGCTACAAAGGAACGAAATGCTACCTAAAGAACGCAGGTAACAAGCCAATATAATAAAGCCAACTTAAAAGTTGACACAAAGAAGAGAATGTATCAGTTAAATAATCAAAATTAAGTTTAAACCTTTGTAAACTAGTATACAAATACATAAATTCAGACCCGTCCACGTCCCCCGAGGGTAGGCAGCCTCATACTTGCATATGTTTTATTGATCATAAACTCTTCATTTGTTTTAGTTTGTAACCAGTTATGCTATCTATGTCGCGGAAAGGGGTACAAGGGTTAAAAAACAGCTGAGCTACTTTCAAGACATGAATCTATTTTACTCGGAGAAAACTCAGATCTTTACAGTTGGACATAATCATTCACACCTACCTGCTGCCAATGCTGAGCAAGCTCTGCACTGGTGTCAACACAACTCAAGTTTTGTACGGCAGTTTTGGACATTCAAGCCTTGTTTGCTACAGCCACATCTCTCATCTTGGAGATCCAGAAAACTGCTGCTCTGCGTGCAATATTTTGGCTGCATGCTTTCCTTACACATATTGCTAAGCATAACTCATTAATATCACGGTTCCCATGCACCTCTTTTATAGCGATCGGCCTATTTATTTGATTAATAAAGGAATTTCATACAATACTTCCTGTCATTTGACCATACTGAAATTAAGCGTTGATAAAGTTGTGCCGGGGCAAAATACACTTTAAAAATAGATTCCAGTTTATTTCACTAGTTCCTTTTAACCTCCCTGGTCGTAGTGGTGTAACATGTTCAGAGAGAAAAGTGTTGGAGCTTTAGAAAAGATCTCCATGTGAGTGGTTGATTTGCTTCTTTTAATTTAATCAAAAAGAAAAATCAGCTTCATTTTTCAGCCCCTACAAGTCAGACACTATAACACAAAATTGTCATTTTAAAACTCCCACTTTTTGATATTTTACAGAGATCTGTGGACATTAGACAGATCATTTCTGTTTATGTGTTTGATGAATGTCAAACTGCTTCTTCTGTCAAAATGATTGAGCTCATAAAAGAAGAACTTTCTATGAATTCATTAAAAGCAATGTCTTACAGAATCCTATATATGAGCAAAGCCTTTTTCACTACCAGCTGATTTCAACTGATTCAGTTTTAAGTGAATCGTCGTCTTTCTTATTCAAGCCTAGATTGAACAAGACGTAACTTTCTGTCTCACAAATATGTGAAAGATGCATCCTGTCCGAGATCTATGATTTTTTTGGTTTTGTTTTTCTCTGGTTGAAGTTTGGTGGAAAACACTCAACTGGTACATCAATACCTTTGGAAAGATTTTCCATCCAGAAGGTGAACTTGCCAGTTTTGGCTGTTCACACACCACCAGATGGTCACTTTACACATGTTTCTCACATGGAGATGATCATTGCTGAAAAACACTCATATTAAAATTAATGTTTAAACACAGATAAGGAACACGATTCCAGTTATTTAAATGGTGAGACTGAGGTAAAGGGAACTGAAGTATAAATTCTTGGAGATCCAGTGGAGCTTCTTGGCTTATCTGGATACAGTCAGTGCAGGACAGTCATTTTTCCTTTTCATGAAGTTGATGGAGAATCTGTATGTATTGATTGATTATGTAACTGGCAGTCAATTCATATTTTTTATTATTATTTTTTGTTATTTTAATTACCATCTCCAGGTTTGTTTTCTGTCTATTTTGGGGTATATTGTCTTGTATTAAAGGAAAAAAACAAATGTAAAAATTTGACTTTTCTGTAAAATTGGGATCGTTTAAGCCAATAAAGCTATTTGTAATGGATTTCAAAATGCATTAATTTATTGCCATGAACTCTGCTATACTGGAGTCATAATACAGTAAGAAGTAATTTAAGTATGTTTCTCTGAGGGACTGTGCCATTTGAGCTCCAATAACCTGATTGGTAATTAAACTACTGTCTGCATCAACTGATTATCATTTGTTGTCTATTTTGTCAATCATGTGACCTGCATACGTGTTTATAGAGAAGTTTTGATTTGACAAAACCTTCATTAGTTTATATTTTCAGCTAGAAATCAATTGATTTGATACATAGGCACACACTTCATTTACCTGGTCAAGGTCCTTATTTCATCAGAAATTAGAATATCATTCTATCTTAATTACAGAAATGACTTATAGGTTCTCGACCTGTCCAGGGTGTACCCCGCCCATAGACTGCTGGAGATAGGTACCAGCTTCCCAGCAACCCACTATGGAAGAAGCGGTATAGAATATGACGGACTGACTGACTAATAAGTTCTCATTTAAAAACAAAACTACAATGATCTCTGTCTGTTTTATGCTACAGCAACTGATGGGATCTTTTGGTTGAAAACCCGATCAGGCACAAATCAATTACCTGACACTTGTTCTAACCACTAACAAAGCTGACAATTAGAACAAAAACACAATTTGTTGAACGTGCCATTTTTTAAATAAGTTTAGGTTTAAATGTATATGTGGAGGCATACATTACTCCAAATATTAGCTTTTCAAATACTGTAGCTGCCTACATTTCTGACCTACACATAATAGCTTGGTATCATTTAAAGGTTATTTAAGTTCTTTGGATGACATTGCTTGTTTTGAAAAACAATTCTTGAACATGTGGCCAACAAATCTAAATTATGGTTTTCCAAACAATATTTATACAGATCCTTTGCGCAACAGTTTAAAGACAAGTCTTGTGTTTGGATTTTACATTAGCAATCATTTACACGGCCAGTCATTACCTTTAAGTGACCTATTCAGTCAATATACAAGTAAATTACTTAAATGGAAGACTGCTGTTCTTTAGTTTTTTTATGATGATACAAGTTTTAACAAATGAAAAACAATAACTGCACATTATAGCCAGCAAAAATACAGTATAACATGGTAGCGTAACGTGAGGATCGCTAGCAAAAACATGAGCTATATGTTTACGCCAGACGCATCGTATTAAAGTTTCACTTTTGTTCTGGTGATTAAGCGCATGTTTACAGACATAACGCGTGGAGTAAACAGCTCAAGTTTGACAGTGCTACGCATCGATTACAATTCCTCCATCCTTGTAGCTTTGCTATCAGGGATTAATTTAGCGTGCCTACATGCATGTAGAGAAGGAGCAAGATGTCGAACAGGAGATGTCGGGCCTGCCCTCCTCTCCTGTTGTTTTCACGGCTAGCTTCGTCTCTTTACCCTCAATCAGCGCCATTGTTACAGATGAAAAAAAATCTTTATAATTACCTGTTTGTTACGGCTTCCTCACTTCGTCTTCACAGTGTTAAATTCCGCGGTATCGTTTGGTTTCTAATTCAGAAAAAAACCCCGAACCCAATCGAGTTTTTCGGTGATCGATCCTTCCTTGCTAACTGCATCCGTCGCCATCTTCCTCTCTCTGATCGATTGATAGGGACCAGCCGGATGTGCCAGACGAGCAGGCGCAGTGTGAGCACTTGTTAGGCTAACAATGACCACAAGATGGCGCAAGATGTCTGACTTGTAGGTTTTGTATATTATTGTTCATTAAGTCGTTGGCTTTAATGCAGGCAGGAACACATTCCTCAAATGTTAGGTATATTAAATTAATTTACTGTGCAAAAAGGAAAAACTTTACTCATTCCAAGAAGCCAGGCGAGTCATTCAAATACAAAAAGCCTTGTAAACTCAAGAGATAGACCACCTTTTAGTTCACACACTAATCAAAAGACAGCTTTAAATGAAGTCTTCAGGCGAATTGTTACCAGCAGCCTGTCATAAAGGCACAACTTATTCTGCTATTAAAATGACCAAAAACAATACAATTTGAGATACCGGAATTTATTCTCAAAGCCCACAGTGAATGATGATGCATCTCTTATTGTCTACCAGGACTCACATTTAAAGACTAGACTTTACAATACTGGATCCCTGGTTATTAGTTTATTTTCATCTTTTTAGGCTCATTGCTCAAAATGCCATCATAGTCAGGGTCAAGAATCAGACATCAAATGAATAAAGCGAAATAAAAAATGATGAATGAATAAATGAACAACGATATCACCTGAAAGCTTTGGGAAGTCTTGGTCCACAACTAAGTGGAAGATTACAAGAAAATGTGGCTTCCTAAGAGAAAAGGTTAACAAATTGTGTTGCCTAAAAAAAAAGCCATAAAATGTATTCATCATTTCTTACAGTCACATATTTCTACCTCCTGACCCATTCTCCTTCACTGTGCTTGGTGGTCTTTGTTGAGTCCTGTTTATCTCAGTTCCCCTTATTTAATTGTTTTTAATTGTTGCTCTGATTGTAGATGTGGACACATTTAGATGAGCAGTTATTTGTCTTGTGGCCATTTCTTGACTTGTGAAGATCAACAGACTTTTGGCTTACTTAAATGCCATGTTCTCTTATCTTGCCTATTTTGAATACTGGATAAAAGAAATCGGCCTTTGTGTCACATAATATTATACATTGCAACATCAGGGGAAAAAGTTATAAATTGCTATCTAGAAGTTCATTACCACTCAGATAAATTACACAAAATAAAAAATGCATTAGGTTTACTTTGGATTGAATTGTTTGGAATTTCTATAAATGTGGTAGAGCTGTGTTAGTAACTATTGTTATTGATACTAATTTAAGTATCAATATACTTAAATTAGAGGCTGTATTGCCCTGTGATAGCCTGGCAACCTGTCCATAGTGTACCCCGCTTCTCGCCTGTAGACTGCTTGAGATAATCACAAATAGAATAAATATTTAAGGAGCGAAAACCCTGTATGGAAGAAGCAGTATAAAAACTGGATGGATGGATAGTGGCTGTATTTTGCTAAATTATTCTAGATTATGTGTCAGGCCTTAGATTATGCTACTGCAAGAAGACCTACATTTATCTTAAAGGTTCTTGCACATATTTAGTGTGGGGGGGAATAGTTGTGGGGGATGCTGTACAAAAAGTACATTTTTAACACTAACCTTAAAGTTTCTTTCATGTTCGTCATGTTCATTACAAAATGTTCCCAAAAGCAGAATAGAAGCCCTTTATACTCATTGAGCAGTTATTGACCTATATTGATTTTGTGAACAGATGGCCTTGTGGTTGTCACCGTCTACATGTTTGTATATTTTTATCTGGATTTTTTTCTTTTTCAAAGGTATGGTGAAGGATAGTCAGTTTACTCCCAGAGTCCAAAGACTCTGTGTTAATGTAGTGATTTTCAATTAAAATGGACAGTTTACCAATCCTACCTGTATAGAGTGTAATCAATTGGTTGGATAACAGGATCCTGTGGTGTAGATAAGGTGTAGATAATCAGCGCAAAATTGCCCCAGAGTTTCAGCTCTGGGGCAATTGACCACTGACTGCACCCAAATTCAAAAATACTTCATTAATCCCAAACGGAAATTAAATGTTGTTGTAGCTCATATTCTATGGGTTTCTTCAAAGAGTCGTAGATGCTGATAGTTGTGGACAGGAAGGATCTCCTGTAGAATTCAAAGTTTACATAGTTTTAAATTACTGAATTGGAATGAGAAATTCATAAATATGTCCTAAAATGGCAAACAAGGGAACAGATTTATTATAAAGTAAAATATAGTAAGTTTATTTTCTTCTTCCGGAGAAGACTCTCAATACAAATTTAGTGCAACCTCTTTGGTGATACATTTTCTAAACAAATCTCACAAAAAATGATATTTATTTGCAGCCATGTTTATTGTAAGTTTAGTTACAGAAATAAAATAAAAAATATTGATGAAAAAACAGATTTAATATTTTATGAAATGAGGGACTGATTTTTTAACTCGACAAGCGACCTCAGTTGAACTGCTGTCAAACTTTTTCCTATGCTTGTATGTTGATGTACTGAAAATGTGTGTTACATGAGTCAAAACATGAGATATGAATTATATTTTGTTGAACATCAAGTCCTGTCCCATCTTTGAAGTATGTGTGTCAGTTTTAAATTGCATGGATTCTGAATAGGGCATGTGTATTGGGATCAAGGTTGTACAATTCACAGTGTTAAGCTGTGTGATAATGGGGTTTGTTATTCTTGCATCACCTTCTTGATTTTTTTGTATATTTAAGGATCAACTGATAATCTGGGAAGGAAATTTCATTGCTCTATGAGAACCCCCATGCAGTCATATCATAAGCAGCTGAATTAATCAAAAACTAGGTCATGACAAATAGTTTCACTTTTGGTGTCAATCTTTCAGCATGCTGAGGTGTGTGTAGTGAGCGTCAGTTCTGTAGCTGTGCCGTGCGGTTTAGATGTGTGAAAGCTGCGGCTCTCTTGCAGAGCAATGTTTGGACATGTCCAAACATTGCTCTGCAGCTTGGCTTACCATAGCTGATGATCAAATTGTGTCTGCTACGGTGTTTATTTTCCATGGAATCATGTCTTCCTATGCCATTAAAATAAAAGACAAATATGTGACCAGGGAATGATGTAATAAAATGGCTGTTCAACTGATGTGTGTGTGTGTGTGATTGAAGTTGTGTACCAATTATTCTCCTGGTGTAAGTTCATTTACCTACTCCTGGTGTTTCTGAACATGTGATTTGACTTTTTTGAGTCTATGTTTGACAAATCATATCCTTATCCAATGCAGGACTTGGGTGTAGCTTCATTAAAGCAGTGGTTGAAGTGTAAGAATAACAATAAGGACAAAAGCACAGGGATTAGCGTTAAAATCACAAAGTGGTGGGTTTGTGCTGAGAAAGTCGATCCATCTCTAGATTTTGATTTCGGTGCGAAAGGTCTGTACGAGCTCATGCTTGGCCGGCTGCCTGCACGCCCGGACTGTCAGAGTGCCCTCTGGACCCAGGGATGATGTCACCGAGGTGGGGTCTACATCCTCAGGAAGTTGGCACTTGTGGGTGAAAGTGTTCATGACTGAACCATCCTGGGCCAACTGCAGAAAGAGAGAGGATATTATAAAGGACAAATGATGTAGTTTGTTTCTCATATTGTAGTTTATATACACTGTCCACCTTTTCTGCGCGGACTTCTATCTGGTTGTTGGATGTCGTTACAATCACATCCTCTGGAGAGAAGTCTCGCACGTCGACTGTAAACTGGTACGAATCATCAATAGTTTTGACATTTCCAGCTCCACCTGAAATCAACAGATAAAGAGCATAAAAGATGCTGGATTCCAACAAAGTACAGTTAAACTCGTTGACAGGTACTGGTACCCTTGTTCATCAACATGTGAAGAAATAATTGTTTTTAACAAAATCATCAATTGACTAAAGTTTGACACCAATAATAATTCTTATAGACTAAATGTAACTACTGCATTTTTAAATGTATAATTTTTTTTTTTATCAGAGTTTATGAGTTTTTCAAACCTATAGTGAGTAATGGCTTTCTGTTACCCTGGGATGACGTGACATCAAGACCTCTTAGCTACTGGCCACTCTGCTGGACGAGGAACCAATATTTATATTGTCACCACAGAGTGAGCAGGATGGTGAGGGAAATAAAATAAAACTCTCCAAAGCTCACTGTTTGACATTACAACCCTTAGACATCATCTACACGCCAACATGTTTGGAGAGCATACCAAAGAAAAGCCTTTTTTTGTTCTACTGTTAAAAACAAAAACATATGTAGTTGGCTAAACTCTACCTAAACTATGCTTGGTCAGATTAGACCATTGTTGAGCTTTTTTTTTACCCCAAACACAGGTGGGGATGGCATAAAACATAAAACAAATGACAAATATGAATAAAAACACCTCCTCTCCACTGTTAAGTATGGTAGCACAACTTTTGTGCTCGTCCAAAGGCCCTGGGAATCATTTTAGAGAGCATGGCATTGTAGACTCGGAAATACCAGGAGATTTCAAATGTAGAAATGGTTCACTGATCCATAATCAACCTTTTTCTATATCACAGACCTCTGATCTTAATCCAATTGTAAACCTGTGTGGTGAGCTGAACAGAAGGAGAGCATGGAAAAGACCAAGTGATGTTTAGCTGTCTAAAGAGGGCTACTCAAAGCATTTACAGCAGGTGTGTCAATAATTGTGCCACAAGTGACTTTCTTGAACACATTTCTTAACATGGGATTTTTCCCCCTATTAAACACATTTACTTAACTTAGGGGTTGTAAATATCTCAAATGCTCAAGATTAACATTTTAGATGAATAGTTTTTATTATACTCTGATAAATTAATAAAGAGAAATAAATAAATAAAAGATTATCTTATTTCAAGGCTTTTTTCACATCTTCACCAGAATGAACCAATAATTGTAGTTAGCACTTTATGTCTCTCCATGATTAATAATGCACATTAACGTAGCATTCGTTTTGTCCTTGGCAACAAAAGGCAGGACTCATCTATTATAATACTTTCACCTGGAACCATGTATGTTTTCATGATCGCAATCAATATTTTGAAGTGGTTGAACATAAGAAGTTTGATCCTTTTTCCCCATTTCCAACCCTAGCCATATCACCAGAAATAGAAAACTGAAAAGACAGAAGTCGTTTTTAATGGGTGCATCATTTTGAACCTACTGCATTAAAGTTCATAAGCAACAAACACCAAACATGAGAAAAGTCGACAAGTGGAGAAATGGAGAAAATGAGTGGGACAAGGCCTGCAGAAAAAGATCTACAGGAGATAAACAGTATCTAAGAGTCTTGTCTTTAAGAAAACATTTGGCAAATACCCAGTTGACCACCTGCTGTATGCCAAGTTTTTAACTAGCATTTCGTTGGGATTCACCCTTTCTGTGCGAAGGTAGTGTTTTCAGTTTGCCAATCTGTGCCATCCTTAGCACTTTTAATCTATTGCAAATAGAAACTAGATCAAAGTGTGTGTCTGTGAATCATTTCAGTTCAATTCAGTGTTATTTATTTAGTGCAAGTTCACAACACGTCGTCTCGAGGTCAATTCAGTCGAATCATACAGATTTCAAATCAGGCATACATTCCAATTAATTCTAACTATAATGAATGCTGGTATTAAAAATGCCAAAATGTCTGGTACAGACAAAACGTTAGTTCATCTCTGGGATATAGGAGCTATTTCATGCCTGAATGATTCATAAGTGAGAGCAAGCTAACAGACAAAAACATTTTTGTTTAAATGGTCTGATATTGAAATGAAATTGGCACACCCCAGATTCCACCTTTTTACTTTTTTTAAATTACAGTTTAAAAATCCCATAAATTCTACAGTTTGGAGGACATATTCTTTGCTTTTCCATGACTGTAGATTATCTCTTTTTTGTTGTTTTTAGTAATTGTCATCAACTTGTGTGTATGCAGTTAAAATCATATATTCACTGGATAACAGGACTCCATTGGGGCACAAAAAGGTCCTGGGTGCACAGCCCAGCCTGGAATTGGTGTGTTCTCTCTGTGCAAGCAAGGGTTCTCTCCGGGTACTCTGGCTTCCTGCAACAGTCTAAAAACAAGACTGTTAATTAGTTACTCTAAATTGACCTCAGGTATGAGTGTCTGAGAGGATGGTTGGTATTTTGTCCTGTGTGCAACTCTTACCCAATGACTGCTGGAGATAGGCACCAGCTCCCCTGTGACCTTACAAGGGCAAGCAAGTAACGAAAATGGATGGATAAATGTAAGTATAAAAACCCGTTTTTTTTCTCACTAAACCTTTCCTGTTTTGGATCAGTGAGAATCATCAAAACTGTTTCTATTTCCTAAAGGCCAGAATAACAAGAGAATTTTTTAAAATAATTTTCAAGGCTATCAAAACATTTCTAAATCAGATTTTACATAATATATAAAATTCCAAATAATAATATTATGAATCTGTCAGCTTCTGATAAATTAATTCACAGCATCTAAGTTAAATGGAGGTACACCTGTGGATGTATTCAAGACAACACCTCAAACAAAATGCCTTCTTGTATGACATCATAAAAAAATCGAAACAACAAGGCAAGATATCAGCAACAGATTAGTGGACCTTCACAAGATGAACCTTTGGGTTGTAGGGGACTCTTAATGCTTTCATGGCATAATTCACCTTTAGGATGTTTTCTTACACATTGGATTTATTGGCATACTGATACATTGTGCTCTTCCCAGTTGAAGGTTATCATCACTTTAACAAATTCTGATGCTTTTATTGGTTGGAAAGAATAAATGGCTAAAAGCATTTGCTGTTAGTGTTGTTAAATGGAAAAATAAATTACACCCCTTTGGTAGGCATCAAATAAGGCTGTAATCTTGTTTTTGTATTCACCACAAGGTACAATTTCCAGATGCCTGAAGGTGTCACATTTATCTGTTCAAACAAGTACATGTAAGTACAAAAGACCATGGACATGTCGAACCATAATACTGTTCAAAAAGGAATCAGGTTCTGTGTCCCAGAACACAAGGACAAAGTCCTTAATGTTTGAAGACATGTCCTGTGTTCTGATAAAAATACAAATAAATGTGTTTTGGCCATAATGACCATTGTTACATTAGGAGGAAAAAGAGAGAAGTTTGCAAGCCATTCAAACTATATAGTATGGTGGTGGCAGCATCATGCTGTGGGGGTGATTTGCTAAAGTAGAGACTGCTGTATTTTATAAAATACATGGGATCACGAGGAAAGAACATTTAACAGATTAGCTACATTGTAAAAGCCTGAGCACAAATGGGTCTTCCAAATGGACAATGACACTAATCACATGGCCAGACTAGTTATAAAGTGGCTTGAGGATAACAAACACAGTGTTTTGAAGTGGCCACCTAACAGCTCTGATCTCAGTCCCATAAAACACCTAAGAGCAGAGATGAAAATGTGTATGTGAGCAAAGCAGCTTACAAACCTGACTTAGTTCCACCTTTCAGGAGGAATGGGCCAAAATTCCAGCAAATCATTTTGAGAAGCCTATGAGAGCATAAGCAGTTGTACCCGATACTAAGAACATGTATGAAAACGTTTAAGTTTGAAAAAAGCAAAAGATCAAATTAAATACAAATTACAAATCTTGAAAAAAATAATAACTTTGAAACTTTGAAAATAGAAATATTTTTTTCCTTACTGTCCTGAAACAGTTTGGAAAAGGTTATTCTGATAAATTAATATCTGGTTTCAACTGTTCTAATCACTTATTTTCACTCCATTTTGGTGCTTTTTTAACATTCGACACAGCTGAGATATTATGTCTTCTTTATGTCCTTCTTTGTTCGCACGCCCCAAAAACAGTCATTGTAGAAATGCAGTGTGCGATAACTGTAGCACTTCTTGCATGAAACAGCACCCTGGATGAGCCCCTTCTTCAGCCGCCACCTAAGGAATTAAAATGGAATAAACCACCTAAATTCTAGGGCTGGATAAAATGCAGTCCAGTCCCGGACAAAGCATCTGAAATAGTCTCCATACTCTCAGCAGCAAGCAGGGAATACCTTTCTCAATTGATTGCATATGCATAAAATCAATAAAAAAAACTTGTTTAAGTTGCAACTCATAGATAAGTTATATTTTTTTCATCAGGTGCTTGCGTCTCCCCTTTCTAATACCATCCCGGGTAACTGCCAATATGGGCCTTATCAAAAACCCTCCCTGGGTGGGATCTTAAAACTAACAAGCTGGTATCAATCAGATGAATGAAGCTGCTGGGAAGTTCAGTCCAACAGAAAGAAAGCTATTAGCTGCTGCCTTAGAGGCTTTACTTCCCCCATTCTCCCTCTACATTACAAACACCACGGCTTTGTGCAACAATGGCTCATCTTTCTGATACTGATCAGTAAGAGTAGGATAGGCTTTTCTGTGCACATGCACTGCTTTTGTCTGTCTAAAAGACGCTCCCTGCCAAATGTATAAAAAACTAAGGCTAAGAGCATTTCAGACCCAGGTTTCAGAATTTGTAACTGTATGTGCTGTGATGTGTAGCTTAATGAAATCAACTGATCCACTAAAGCACTAGAAACGGGTTTATGATAGCAGAGAAAAAGGATTGAATATTTTTCATGTCTGGCAATTCCTCTTGATTTCTGGGTTAACTGAAGCACTGCGTGTCACAACTCTGTTCTGTGTGCCAATGTCAGCGTGTGTACTCTGACTTCATATGTGCAGGTTAATTTCAGTATGTGACATCATTTTAACTCTCTCTCTCTCTCTTTATCTGTGTGTGTGTGTGTGTGTGTGTGTGGACACTGATCACCCAGCAACCATTTGGTAATTTCTTATGCAGGCGTCATCCCAGATACTCAGTGTGTGAAGTCACACAGCCGGGAGTCTATCCAGGATTTCTGCTTTCAGACGCGTACAGCGCCTTGCAAACATTCATGTATTCTATTGGGATTTTATGTGACAGACCAACACAAAGTAAGGTATAATTACAAAATGGAAGGAAAATGACAAGTGATTTTCTAAATATGTGTGCAAATAAAAATCTGAAAAACATGATGTACTTTTTTATTCAGCCCCACTGACTCAATACTTTGTAGAACCACCTTTTGCTGTGCTATTATTATTTTATTCTTTGCAAAATAGCTGAAACTCAGCCAGATTAATTGGAGAGCATTTGTGAACATCAATTTTCAAGACTTGCCACAAATTCTCAACTGGATTTAGGTCAGCGTCATTTTAACACATAAATAGGCTTTAATCTTAACAATTTTTTTGTAGCTCTGGTTTTATGTTTTGGGTCTTTGTCTTGCTGGAAGGTAAACCTCCACCCCAGTCTCAAGACCTTTGCAGCCTCTGACAGGTTTCCGTTCAGCATTGTCCTGCATTATGCTCTATTAACTGTGACAAGCTTTCCTCTCCCTGCTGTAGAAAAATTATCCCAACAGCATGATGTTGCCACCACCATATATCACCTTGGAGATGGTATGCCCAGGGTGATATGCAGTTTTCTCAGCAAATAGCATTTTTTGCATGTGGGGAAAAAAAAGTTTAATTTTAGCCTTACCTAACCAGAGCACCTTCTCCCCATGTTTACTGTGTCCTCTACATGTATTGCAGGAATTTTCACACAATACTTGTTGGAGCTTTTTCATAAAGGCCAGATTTGTTGAGTGCACGACTTCTCATTTTGTCAATAGATTCTCCCGAGTGAGCTGTGGATCTCCGCAGCTCCTCCCAGAGTTACCATGGACTCCTGGTTGATCCTCTGAGTAATGCTGTCCTCATTAAGCCTTTCGGTTTAGGTGGACAGTTGTATTATGGTAGGTTTGCAGTTCTATCACAGTTTGTCCATTTTCAAGCATCGCAGGATGTTATTTTTGAACCTAACCATGCTTTAAAGTTCTCCACTACTTTATCGCTGACTTATCTGCTGTGTTACTATGTCCTCTTGATGTTGTTTTTTCCCACTTTATTTAGAGGTATCAGTTTGAAAGGGGGACAATACCGAAAACCATTTGCTCTTTTCCCTCCACTTCAAATTTATGCTCTACTTTGTACTGGTCTATCACAAAAAACCCTTCACTCTTTCAAGTTCAAAAGATGTGAATACTTTTACAAGCCACTGTATACCGTTATGTGGTGTGTACTGTTTCAAACAATCCTACTGTGACCTTGGACCAATAGAGGACATTAGCTATGAGTTTATGTAACGTTCCTATGTCAGATATTGACACTTGTATCTTGTATGTGCACCAACACCCAACTAGTTCACACCACCTGGAGGCATTACTGAGCCCAAGGACAAACCAGAAACATTAAAGTGAAATGCCTCATGGTCATACTTTGTATTTCAGTCAAATAGTGCAGGAAAAAACTGGAATGAAAAAGGGCTTCTGATAAAAACTGTGTTCAATCACATCTGCTTTATTGCATCAGTTGCACCATGGCTAAAGTCTTGCATATGAAAGCTTTTGTTCACTCACATCAGACACATGAGACTCAGTCCTGCCTCTGCCACCTA
This sequence comes from Girardinichthys multiradiatus, assembly GCF_021462225.1. Lineage (NCBI taxonomy): Eukaryota > Metazoa > Chordata > Actinopteri > Cyprinodontiformes > Goodeidae > Girardinichthys > Girardinichthys multiradiatus. The sequence goes on from NC_061794.1 coordinate 13,862,652, forward strand.
TAACATATTTTATCACCACTTTGTAAGGAAGAATAACACACTGTATTTAAAGTGTTTCCAGACATAAATCACCTTTACAGTTACAGCTGCATTTTACTCTTTTTTTCATAACATTTTGGTGTTTACAAAATGAGCTTCAAAGGCCTAAAATTCCCTCCCAACTTACTGGAAAATCCCAACGCATCGGTCCCAGGCCTTATGAAGGAGCCAAAGTCCTCAGTGAACAGCCCCCGGCTTTTCTCCATGTATGGGTTGCAAGAGGACGAGGTTGAGGACGAAGTCTGGTGGAAACTGCGCTCCGATCGATAGGCGGAGGAGTTGGTCACACTCATGGATGGTTGCAAGTGCTGGATAAGGCAGAGGGGGAGAGTAGAAGGAGTAAAGAAGGAGGCGGAGAGAAACTGATTCTTTCTGGAGCAGCTCCGGGAGGCCTAAAAAAAAATAAAAATCACTCTTTTTTTTCTCTTATATGATCTCCTTGTATGTCTATTTCCTTTTCTTCTTTCTGACTGATTGTCCAGCTCCCCTAAAGCCCAGTACTCCTGGCCTTTATATACTGGTCCGTCTCGTGCATGTTTGGGAGGTGGCAAGTGTCACAGCTCATCTGGAAAAGGCTCATAGTGTTCTATTTTTATCATGAGACGCACAGGGGGATGAAGAGGAGAGTCTGTGGTTGGAAAAGTTCTGCATGAAGAAGGGCCTGAGGTTAAGAGAGGGAGAGAGAGACTGGGATGTGATAGAGCGAGGTAGGAAATGGGCAGAGAGGGGAGTGAGGGGCACAACAGTTGTCATTCCAGGCACATCATCCCTAAAATAGCTTCTCTGTTCACTCTCTAACTCTCACTGAGCTCCATCACTCCTTCTGTCTGTGTCTTCGGCTTTCTTAACATTCAGCTCCACGTCTTTGACCTGAAATTGGATCTGCGACAGCTCTGCCATCAAATGATTTACAGTCCAGTGTTTTTACAGCATAATGCGATTTAATTAGAGTGGGTTTATTTTATCTCTTTGGCCACATGGCAATCATCTGTTTATTAATTTAATCTTGCATATGATAAACACACATCATGACTGATACTATCAAGTGGTGAATCTTTTTTTTATTCTTTAACAAATTACCAATAAAAGCAAAGCTGAAAATGAAGTCTGGACTTCCACAGCAGGGTTTCATTAAATACATTTATTAAAATATTTTTCATCTTTATTTGTACAGGTTAGCCTTTCTGAGATCCACAAAATCATTTTCAAAGCGGGACCTTAAACATCAACCTTAAAACACAACTGATAAACTAACACAAATGAGAACATAAAAAGCTTTAAAAGCAACAGATGTCCAATGAACCTCTCAGTCTCTTCAAAAGAGTATTTATATTAGAGAGTTTCAGATGTTGCTGTAGGAAGTTCTAGGATCAGGGGTCAGCATTAGAGACCTTTCAGCCCAGCTGAGAACATACAGATAGAGCGTTGAGGGTTAAGATGTCCTGAGAGTTGAGGTTGTAAGTGCATTGTTTATGCAAAAGTTGTCCCGTATGATGGTAAATGGTAGTGCTAAATTGCTGGTACTTGTATAGCGCTTTATCAAGTCCAAGGACCCCAAAGCCCTTTACACTACAATCAGTCATTCACCCATTCATACACACATTCACACAATGACAGTGGTAAGCTACACTGTAACCACAGCTGCCCTGGGGCAGACAGACAGAGGTGAAGCTGCCATACAATCGGCGCCACCGAGCTTCTGACCACCATTAGCAGGCAAGGCGGAGGACGTGCCTTACCCAAAGACACAACGACTAAGATGCACAAAGCAGGGGTTCAAACCGTCAATCCACCGGTTACAGGACAAACTCCTACCACCATCACCACCATCAATAATTTCTAGCACAAATTAACATTTCATCTGAAGCAATCAAATTCCATTCCAGACAGAGCCTTGATGGCAACAGCCTAGTATTGATTAATACATTATAGTTTATTGTTATTACCAATATCTTGAAGCACTATGGTAGACAGCATCCAACAGTTTCAGACAGAAGCAGATTTTTTCAATTGTGTTCCATATAATCACCTCCTGCTCCACCTAACCTAACAATAAGTTAAAAGGAGAAGACAAAAAATAGCTATTTGCGCACTCGCAGCACTACGAATGCGCAACTACGCGCACAGCCAGAGACGGACTCCATTCTGGAGAAGTCCAGAACAGGAGTTTACTGCAGGTCGACCTGCCTCCTTCATTACCTGAAAAGTTACACTGAGCGCCTCAAACAGGGCTTATAGCTAATCACTTATTCACCCAGCAAGACATGAGGTGGAGGTTCACTCTAATGAGCATCTTCAGGGTCATGATGAGGAACTTTCACCTGAGCTACAGGTGAAGTTAAATGATGTGGCTGTGATAGAAAACAGTAGCAACCTTCTCTGTGAGCTTCTAGCCGGATTTGGATAATAATGTGAAAATATCTGGTCCTTCAGTCAAAATAAAAGCATTTAATCCCAATGTAGCTGAACACATGAAAAGTCCTTCAGATCAACACATTGCATCTCATTGCTGCAGCCAGTCCTATAGTCTAGTTCTACATGTAGACAGAAAAAAGTGTTGCTCAATAAACCAGGAAAATATCTCCTGGTTCCAGTAAGACGTAGTAGAAAGTATAAAAGTAAGCCTCCCTCTTTTCTTTCATATCTTTTGTGCTGATTATAAACATAAAGCTCTGGCTTTAAAGATGCAGTATAATTAAGAAATAAATTGTAGCAATTAATCACAGGTGGAACATTGATTAGTCAACTATTTTATTTTTCTGAATTACACATGTAATATTATATAAACTAAACTAATTAAACAAGGATACAGTTTTATTGAAGATGAGACATACATACCATATGTATACAGTTATTAATAACTGTATTAGTACTGATAAGGTCCAGGATGAGGCTCTATGCTCTATTTTAAACACAACTTAACACCTTTCCTCTCAAAGTATTTAATAGTAAGAACTGCACTAATGTCTCACATGCAGAACAAAAGACTGTGTTGAAAAACGTTTCATTTATTATTTTTGGCAGGCCATTCTTCTTCAGAAGTGGAATGAAGGGGTGAAAAGATGGTGATAAAAGAGAACAAGTTCATAAAAGAAGGAACAATTTTAATAAAATATTTCAAAAGCTCTTGGCATAATAAAATAAATGTGTTTTAGGATTTTACCATTTGACTAAGATTTAGGAAAATCAACTTTATACCAGTTTCCTTTTTTGAAATATAAGAATAAAGACAATGGAGCCTCAGGAGTGGAACACTTTGATGACAAACGTTTTAAAAAAGGTAATTTATGTAGATGACAAAAGAAGCATATTTATCTGGCCCATAGTAAACATCTCTGAGTTTAAGAAAAACTTGTGTCAGCAAAAATTCAGATGAAGTTCTTTTCTAAATACCTCAAAATGTGTCATTATGTGCTTCAGCAAAATGGTTTTTCATCAGATCTAAACACTGTTTCTCCTTGTCCTTCATTCAGCTTCTAACAAAAATAAAAAGTAAAATTATTGTAAACCTTTTTTGTTTGATTCACAATAATTCACATTCAGTCTAAAACCAGCCGAGACAGAACTGGTACAATATGTCCTATATTATTTTAATTTTAAATTACCTATAAATTGTCTTATTGAAATGTAAGTATTTTGGATTTGGGCTAAAGCCCCCAATGTTTTGAGACCCTAAAAACGCCCCTGGTTTAGAGGTAACTGAGTCAGGTTTGTTTGTCACCTTGCGCACACACAACATTTTAGTGCTACCCAAAACATTTTTGTATGGGACTGAGAGCAGAGCTTTTGTGATGGCCACTTCAAAAAGAGAGTTTGTTGTTCTTTTCCAATTATTAATTTTGGGGTATGATCAGGACCATTGTCCATCTGGGGCCATTTTTCCATAAAGCCACACACAACATGTTGCGGTCACTGCCGTTCTTTAAAGCTGGGATGGTGTTCTCATGTTTGCAAGCTTCACCCTTTTTTACCCTTTTTCCAATGCAACAATGGTCATTATAGACAAACACTTCAAGGTTTTATCAGACCACAGGACATGTCTCTAAAGATGAATGTCTTAGTTGTTGCATGCATTTGCAGATTAATCTGTTTTTTATGTTTCTTTTGGCGTAATGGCTTCGTCCTTTCTGTGTGGCCATTCAGCCCATGTCAGTACATGATTTCTTTCACTGTGGGTAATGATATTCTTTTACCAGCTTCAACCAGAATCTTTAAAAGACCTTTTGCTTTTGTTCTGGGTGTTGATTTACACATTTTATACCAAAACATGTTAATTTCAGGGAGACAGAACCTTCCCGAACAGCATCATTGCTGACCATTCAAATTATGTTCATACATGCAAATAAATTGATTTAGCAGATGAAGGTGACACCTTCAGGCATCTGGAAGTTGTTCCCAAGGATGACATCGTCATATCAAGTTTTCAAAATGTTAAACAGTCTATATATTTTATATCAACAAAATAGCAAAACATAAAAACTAACCGTGATGTGACAAACTACATCTAAATGAAGATTGACTGCTTTTGCGTCAAAGTCTCTAAAGGCTACTAGCTGCTGATCTGCTGGAAAAGTACTATTTCCTCAGTCTCTGTCGCCTTAAACGAGAATGTGAAAAAGGAGCCCTGTCTCATATCTCTGCAGATAAGTCGAGAGCAAAACAAAGATGGAAAGAATGTGATTGAAAACAAAGCCTATAGGCAGGAACAGGGGACTTAGTGGTGACATTACTTGGTGGCTATTAATATCTGCATGAAGTATGCAGCCGGTCATGAGTAGAAAACGTTCTCTGCTCTTTTTTCCTAGTTACGCTGCTGAAAACTAATCCATTTAAATGATCAATGATGTGTATTTAAGTCGAGCTTTGAAGTTTCATTAAAACAGTAAGTAGTGTTTAAGACACAGAAGCCCATCCATTGATTTGCTACTGATTTGTACTGGTCATTAAACATCTGCCATTATAATCTTCAAAAAGCCCCATGTGTCTCCTGCCAAATGGAGACCTCTTTATTAAAGATGCCTATAAGGTTACCAGACATTACGGATCACTCAACTAAGTATCATTTGATTTTAGCCTTATCACCACAGAGCACAGAGCCCCCTGCTCAGGGTCTAAATCCAGCCTAGCAACTCACCTCCTCCCAAACAGGGAACATGCAGAGCCCCCTCGATTTCCTAACAACAGGAATATTGTTGTTTCCATCTGGCTTTACTCCTGTGTACCAATAATTTAGGCTGCCATTAAGATTCAAGCCTACTGATCTACATAAATGAAGTATTTCTGAGTAAAATCGTTTTCTCACTGAAATCACTTAATGTTTGTTATGCTACCTACATTCATACAGAACACTGACTGTTATTTTGTTGATATTTAAATAGAAATAAAAGAACTGTTGTGACTGTTTCAGAAAGCAATTCCCTGTATGAATCATGAAAATTACCCAACAGGAGACCTCCGAAGAACCTCTGGGTATTTACAGTACATTATCAAGCTTGTGACCAGGCTGCTTTCCCAGTGAAGCATGGATGAGTGCTAATAGGGAGGCTTCAAAAGCTGGGCAGAAACAAGGTGACAGATCTGTCATTGATGGGAGATTACAGAGAACAGTGGAAAGAGAGAAGGGTGAGAAAGGCTCCATAGAGGGGGTCCTATGGGTCCTACTCCAAGAGTCAATATGGTGACTCTTGGAGTAGGTCCCATGTGCAGGCAGGCAGGAAAAGTATGGTGAGATGAAAAAAGTTTTAAAACAAACAAAAAGAAAACTCCAGCAGGCTGAAGGTAGCAGATGCAGGCATGAGCATGGAACAGGCAGAGACAACAGTCTGAACATGAACCAAGCAGAATAAACCAGCAAGGAGTTACTGAAACAGAGGAGTATATATGGGGCCTGGCACAGGTGAAGCTAGGAGAATCACTGGCAAAGGACAGGTGAACTGAATGACATGGATTGCTGTGGCAGAGACACAGTGAAAACAAAACATAAATGGTTTAAGCAAGGAAACAATGACAATGTAACGAAAGGATAAATCTTAAAGTAACAGAAAAAGAATGGACAATAATCAGAACAATAAACTAAACTTAAAGAAATGAACTAAAGGATGGAAAACATAATCGATCATGAACAAGGCCCAAAACACAACTTTTAGAACATAATCAGAATAAGAGAAAAACCCAAAACAACTCATACACATGACAGAACCACTCTCAAACTTGCTGGGTTCCTTAACCCAAACGGTGGGGTTAAGTTGCTGAGACTAAGGTTGGGTTAAGTTGCTGAGACTAAGGTTGGGTTAAGTTGCTGAGACTAAGGTTGGGTGTTGATTTTACCAAAATATTTGGTGAAAAACGTTGACCCAGCTTGTTTGGCAGATCAGAGAGTAGAAGATGCCCAATCATTCTTCTATTCAACCATTAGGTTTGAAGGGAGGCCATGCAATTACTGGGATGTTTGGTGCAATACAAAAATGAAATAGGCAAACAAATATGTTTATGTGAGGTTTAAGTGTTTGAATGTTATGTTCTATTGTATGATGAAAAAAACATTGAAGTAATGGGACAAGAACTCTGCTGTGGTCCCTCTCCATTAGAGCTTTTTCTCTAATTACCCATATGTACAGGTCCTTCTCAAAATATTAGCATATTGTGATAAAGTTCATTATTTTCCATAATGTCATGATGAAAATTTAACATTCATATATTTTAGATTCATTGCACACCAACTGAAATATTTCAGGTCTTTTATTGTCTTAATACGGATGATTTTGGCAGACAGCTCATGAAAACCCAAAATTCCTATCTCACAAAATTAGCATATTTCATCCGACCAATAAAAGAAAAGTGTTTTTAATACAAAAAACGTCAACCTTCAAATAATCATGTACAGTTATGCACTCAATACTTGGTCGGGAATCCTTTGGCAGAAATGACTGCTTCAATGCGGCGTGGCATGGAGGCAATCAGCCTGTGGCACTGCTGAGGTCTTATGGAGGCCCAGGATGCTTCGATAGCGGCCTTTAGCTCATCCAGAGTGTTGGGTCTTGAGTCTCTCAACGTTCTCTTCACAATATCTCACAGACCCACTGACTGTGGGTACTTGACACTGGACTTCTGGCATTTTGGCATTTCCTTCTCCCCAGTCTTCCTCCAGACTCTGGCACCTTGATTTCCGAATGACATGCAGACATGCTTTCATCTGAAAAAAGTACTTTGGACCACTGAGCAACAGTCCAGTGCTGCTTCTCTGTAGCCCGGGTCTGGCGCTTCTGCCGCTGTTTCTGGTTCAAAAGTGGCTTGACCTGGGGAATGCGGCACCTGTAACCCATTTCCTGCACACGCCAGTGCACGGTGGCTCTGGATGTTTCTACACCAGACTCAGTCCACTGCTTCCGCAGGTCCCCCAAGGTCTGGAATCGGCCCTTCTCCACAATCTTCCTCAGGGTCCGGTCACCTCTTCTTGTTGTGCAGCGTTTTCTGCCACACTTTTTCCTTCCCACAGAGGTGCCTTGATACAGCACTCTGGGAACAGCCTATTCGTTCAGAAATTTCTTTCTGTGTCTTACCCTCTTGCTTGAGGGTGTCAATAGTGGCCTTCTGGACAGCAGTCAGGTCGGCAGTCTTACCCATGATTGGGGTTTTGAGTGATGAACCAGGCTGGGAGTTTTAAAGGCCTCAGGAATCTTTTGCAGGTGTTTAGAGTTAACTCATTGATTCAGATGATTAGGTTCATAGCTCGTTTAGAGACCCTTTTAATGATATGCTAATTTCATGAGCTGTATGCTAAAATCATCCGTATTAAGACAATAAAAGACCTGAAATATTTCAGTTAGTGTGCAATGAATCTAAAATATATGAATGTTAAATTTTCATCATTACATTATGGAAAATAATGAACTTTATCACAATATGCTAATATTTTGAGAAGGACCTGTATGGGGCCAAAATGGGTTGAAGGGTCTGATAGTCAGGGCCCGCTTGGGTTACCCACCTGAGGTCCAGCTATTTTTGTCCTCAGTTTCCATGGTGGCCCAAGTGTGTTTGCCCAGATGGGTTTATGCTATTGGTTGCCTTGCCTGGCACAATAATCAAGCACCTAAAACTTAAACATAGCTGTTTGATTATTTTGGGCTTTTATTGCGCTGAACAGCCCAGATGTTGACACCCAATAAAACTTAATGTCTTCATCTTGAACAAATTAGGTAAGATAACACTACCTGCTAAATAGTTGGTGCAAACTAGCGCTAGCTATGTTTATACATGATCAGTTCTTTGGTCAAAGGATAAATGTTACACTATAGAAAGGTTATTTTAATAAAGCATTTTATACTATAAATGTTGCTACCCAAATTTCATTAAATTAATTATTAGACATAACGTCATATCAATTCAGCCATTTTGTTAGGTACACCATACAAGTATTGGGATAGAACCCTTTTTTGCCATCAGTACTGCCTTAAATCTTTGTGGCATACATTCAACAAGCTATTGGAAACATTACCTAGAGGATGGCTCCAAATTCATTTCCTGTTCCACCAAATCCCACAGAGGCTTTCTTGTACTGATATCTTGTGATTTTGTAGGCATTACATAAAGGGATTGGCGTGCCACAAGCAACAATACTAGAATTACTTAATGGGTAAGACTGTTACTGCCAATCTCTTTGCATCGCTTTACTGAATCTATGTGAAATTTAGCTTCCGTTTCCTGTTCGGTGCAGACAGGAGTGGCACACTGTGTGCAGTGGGGGTCAGTTCAGATCATTCTCTGTAAACCTGAGAGATGGTTATGTGTGAAATCGCAGATAATCAACAGTTTTCAAAATACTCAAACCAGCCCATCTTGTACAAACTATCATGGCATCCAAAAATCACTTAAATTTCCTCTTTGGCCATTCCAATACTCAGTTTGAACATCAAAAAGTTATTCTCACTATACCTAGATGGTTAAATGCATTGCAGCCATTTAATTGGCCGAGTTGCCATTTGTGGTAGTATGAGTTGAATATGTGCAGCTAATAAAGTGGTAGTTTGATGTAGTTTAGTGAGAAATTAAACAGAAAAATCCTTCATTTTAGCCAGCTCAATGGGAGTGGTGCCTTGTACCAAGAACCTATTGTGTTTCGACCCAGGTGAGGGCATTACTTTGACCTCTGCAGATCAACATCACCCCTGAGCCAGAAAGGGTTAAGCAGGTATAGAAAATGATTTGACCTCCATTTTAATCTAATTGCTAACTGTTTACTAATCCAGGTTCTGGGTTATTCTTTTCAACCCACTCTTTGGTAGCCTTAATGTTACACATTAGTCACTTTAACCAATTTCTTGGGGTGTTGAAAACATAATCCAGTATGATGGGTCAAATACAACCCTGTTATGTTAACCCAGGTTGGGTTGGTCCAGAACCATAACAGAATTAATTGGTTTTCTGCCAGCAATTTTTAGATTTGAGTGACAGATTCATGCTGTATCCTAAGATTAGGTTATACATTTCTTTTTCAGTGATCCCAATTCATTTTCAGTTTTAGCAGAATTCAAATAGCTAATAGAATCATAAATATTAACCTCCCTAAAAGATAAGAGTTCCTTACTCTTTTTGAAATGCTCCAACCCTGATGTATTTCATGAAGAAATGAGTAATTGGAGGGAAAGGCAGAAAAGATGGTATCATAGCAACTGGCCTGATTCAAGGAAGCTCTAAATCACAAGGCGCAAGAGTGTTGCCAAGATCAGGAAATCATTACACCTTTCACAACTTTAATGAAAAGGATCATCTCATCTGGGCAAGCAGTGTGATTGCCACCTTAAGGCATTCAGACTATGTAGGTCAGAGTGAGTGGAAATAAACTCATGCATATGCTGAAACTAGGTTATTTATTTATTTATTCTGCAATCAACTTTAACACAAAACAGAAGGTTTTTAAATGGAGAAACTATCAAAATCAACATTTTAAGTAAACAAATGAAGCTGTAATGTTGCTAGCCGTCATATCTTTTGGGATTTATCTGACCCACACGCAAACCACACTCAGGAGAAAAATAAAGTTGAGAAAAGGTTTATTTGTACAGCTCAGATTTAAGTTAATGGGTTCCTTGGTAAGGCAACCACAGGTAGGAACACAGGCTTCTAGGACTCTCTGGAGAGAGAAGCAGGGTTACTTTGGAAGGTTCTTTCAAAAAAAAAAAAAAAAGCCAAATTGGGCGTACTTGGTCTCAGGTTGTTACTGAGCCAGGAGGGCTTCTGATGAGGTTGGGAGTCCGGTAGTCCAGGAGGTAATTCAGCAGTACAATATCCAAACCAGGTGCGAGTTCTCCCAGGGACAGAATCCTTGGAGGTTTAGGAGCCAAGTCAACAGCCAAAATTGCAGGAAATCCAAAATCACAGACTTTCAGCAGGTAGTCCAGGTTTGATCAAGGTCCAGGTAGCACCAATCTGCCCACACCTCACAGGTACTGGAATGAAGCAGGAAAAACAAGGCACTGGTTACTAACTAGACACAGAGAATGACTGGTAGTTACTCGGGCTGGAGATTACCACATGGGCAAAACACTCAGGCGTCAAGGGACTGGCGGCTGGCTCCTAAGTACTCCTCCAAAGCACCCACAATTAGCCTAAGACCAGGAACACCTGTAGTAGGAGCAAGCTTCGGCTCGAGGACGACCTCTGGTGGACGAGCACAACATGACACTCCCAAGCCCCAACACTAGCACTTGTTTCTGGGTAAACAATCAGTAAACTTTATGAGAAAACAATCAACTCAAAGGAAGACATGTAATAGATACTTACTATTTGAAAAATTTGAAATTCTAATAATGATTTTACAAATTATTTCATTCAAGAAAATAAAAAACAAACACAATTTTTATCCTTTTTAATATGGCTCACTAAGTTGTGTACCAGTTTGTCCAGAGATTCAAACATCTTTGGAAGGTTCAGAACATGTCTGGGTTGGGTTGGTGAAACATACAATAGAACCTGGCTCAGCTGTATGTGGATGAAATACCCGAACACTTTGCCTATCTAACATAGCGCTGATGAGGATACCAAACTACTAACAATGGGATCCTTATCATGTATAATTTAAAAAAACTTAAGCAAATGCCTTTGATAGAGTTAATTTTAAATGGGAGTAGGATGAAAATTTAACAGTAAATCGACTGTTGAAATCATATGAAATTGGTCTCTCCTTGTGGTCAGAGTAATGCCTTTATTTCCTATTGAATCAATAGTGCTAAAATTGTACATCTGCAGTATGTGAAGCTGAATAAAAGCATAATGAAACACATGAAAAAACATTCATATTTATCAATTAAAATGATAAATGCTTAATGGCATGCACATGTATAGTGCCTTATCAAGTCCCCAGAGACTCCAAAGCGCTTTACACTACAATCAGACATCCACCCATTTGACAGTGGGGAGCTACATTGTAGCCACAGCTGCCCTGGGGCAGACTGAAAGAAGTTAGACTGCCATACAATCAGCCAACAAGCCCTCTGACCACCATCAGCAGGCAAGTTCAAATTAGTTAGAAAAATTATTTTTGGCTCCATGCGCTCTGATTGAGTTTTTTCCCACTTTTCATGAAGATGATGTAAAGTGAATTATGGAAGCCGTGTTGTGGAGGAGAGTCTGAATGGCAGACAGCTGCAGAGACAGTATAATGAGAAAACGTGGGATGTGGTGTGCTTGAAGACTTACAGGTCCTTCTCAAAATATTAGCATATTGTGATAAAGTTAATTATTTTCCATAATGTCATGATGAAAATTTAACATTCATATATTTTAGATTCATTGCACTCTAACTGAAATATTTCAGGTCTTTTATTGTCTTAATACGGATGATTTTGGCATACAGCTCATGAAAACCCAAAATTCCTATCTCACAAAATTAGCATATCATTAAAAGGGTCTCTAAACGAGCTATGAACCTAATCATCTGAATCAACAAGTTAACTCTAAACACCTGCAAAAGATTCCTGAGGCCTTTAAAACTCCCAGCCTGGTTCATCACTCAAAACCCCAATCATGGGTAAGACTGCCGACCTGACTGCTGTCCAGAAGGCCACTATTGACACCCTCAAGCAAGAGGGTAAGACACAGAAAGAAATTTCTGAATGAATAGGCTGTTCCCAGAGTGCTGTATCAAGGCACCTCAGTGGGAAGTCTGTGGGAAGGAAAACGTGTGGCAGAAAACGCTGCACAACGAGAAGAGGTGACCGGACCCTGAGGAAGATTGTGGAGAAGGGCCGATTCCAGACCTTGGGGGACCTGCGGAAGCAGTGGACTGAGTCTGGAGTAGAAACATCCAGAGCCACCGTGCACAGGTGTGTGCAGGAAATGGGCTACAGGTGCCGCATTCCCCATACCTGGGCTACAGGGAAGCAGCACTGGACTGTTGCTCAGTGGTCCAAAGTACTTTTTTCGGATGAAAGCAAATTCTGCATGTCATTCGGAAATCAAGGTGCCAGAGTCTGGAGGAAGACTGGGGAGAAGGAAATGCCAAAATGCCAGAAGTCCAGTGTCAAGTACCCACAGTCAGTGATGGTCTGGGGTGCCGTGTCAGCTGCTGGTGTTGGTCCACTGTGTTTTATCAAGGGCAGGGTCAATGCAGCTAGCTATCAGGAGATTTTGGAGCACTTCATGCTTCCATCTGCTGAAAAGCTTTATGGAGATGAAGATTTCATTTTTCAGCATGACCTGGCACCTGCTCCCAGTGCCAAAACCACTGGTAAATGGTTTACTGACCATGGTATCACTGTGCTCAATTGGCCTGCCAACTCTCCTGACCTGAACCCCATAGAGAATCTGTGGGATATTGTGAAGAGAACGTTGAGAGACTCAAGACCCAACACTCTAGATGAGCTAAAGGCCGCTATCGAAGCATCCTGGGCCTCCATAAGACCTCAGCAGTGCCACAGGCTGATTGCCTCCATGCCACGCCGCATTGAAGCAGTCATTTCTGCCAAAGGATTCCCGACCAAGTATTGAGTGCATTACTGTACATGATTATTTGAAGGTTGACGTTTTTTGTATTAAAAACACTTTTCTTTTATTGGTCGGATGAAATATGCTAATTTTGTGAGATAGGAATTTTGGGTTTTCATGAGCTGTATGCCAAAATCATCCGTATTAAGACAATAAAAGACCTGAAATATTTCAGTTAGTGTGCAATGAATCTAAAATATATGAATGTTAAATTTTCATCATGACATTATGGAAAATAATGAACTTTATCACAATATGCTAATATTTTGAGAAGGACCTGTAGGCTGAGCAGCAGGGCCTTTAGCAGAGGATGGCCCAGAGATGACGTTCAGAAATCAACTGCTTCGTTGCTTTCTCCTGCTAATGTTCAACTACATAAGAGTTACAGTCACCCAGTGCCAAGCCCCTTCTTCCTGGACGTCTGTGCTGCAGAGAATAATTCTATGGCTTGACTTAGGCTTTGGTGATCTGTTTTACTTAAGTTGTTTTGTGTTGATGGGTAGCTGCCATTTTATTTTATCTAGTTTTCTATTGTTTTGTGCCCAGCCAGGAAGCTTAGTCATTGTAATTTTATTATATTGGCTAAGAAAATTTATGTTTCGAGTAAGAAGGGGGTATTTTGTTCGTTGTTCTGGCCTTGGAGACCCCGAAGCTTATTGCTCTCACTCACTTAAAACTGTGCACATATATTTATATTATAGTCAGTCAGTCAGTCATTTTCTACCGCTTATTCCATAGTGGGTCACAGGGGAGCTGGTGCCTATCTCCAGCAGTCTATGGGCGAGAGGCAGGGTACACCCTGGACAGGTCGCCAGTCCATCGCAGGGCAACACACAAACAACCATGCACACACTCATTCATACACCTAAGGGCAATTTAGAGTTACCAATTAACCTAACAAGCATGTCTTTGGACTGTGGGAGGAAGCCGGAGTACCCGGTGAGAACCCACGCATGCACGGGGAGAACATGCAAACTCCATGCAGAAAGACCCCAGGCCAGGAATCGAACCCAGGACCTTCTTGCTGCAAGGCAACAGTGCTACCAACTGTGCCACCGTGCTACCCTATTTATATTATATTATATTATATTTATATTATATTGTAGATATGTGTATACTGTTTAATTTGTATTGTGTGGCACCGACTACGCCAAAACAAATTCCTTGTATGTCCAAAAACGTACTTGGCAATAAAGCTTTTCTGATTCTGATTCTGATTCTGATTATATTAGAGTGAATTTTATAGTGAACTCCATGCCCAAGAGAGTTAAGTGCTGGAAAATAAAGGTAGCCACACAAAATATTGACACTTTTTTATTTAGGTGTGTCCTCACCTTGGTTGCCAGCAGTTTAGACATTAATGGCTGTGTGTTGAGCTATTTTGAGGGGACAGCAAATTAACACTGTCATACAAGCTTTACACTGAATACTTAACATTGTATCAAAGTGTCATATGTTGCCCCAAGAAAAGATATAAAATATTTACAACAAATGTGAGGGGTGTACTCACTTTTGTGAGATACTGTACTAATGTTAACATGCATGTTTTTTGGGGAGACTGGAGTGAGAGGAAGTTGAAGGCTGAAATACAGGGGTTGGACAATGAAACCGAAACACCTGGTTTTAGACCACAATAATTTATTAGTATGGTGTAGGGCCTCCTTTTGCAGCCAATACAGCATCAATTCGTCTTGGGAATGACATATACAAGTCCTGCACAGTGGTCAGAGGGATTTTAAGCCATTCTTCTTGCAGGATAGTGACCAGGTCACTACGTGATACTGGTGGAGGAAAACATTTCCTGACTCGCTCCTCCAAAACACCCCCAAGTGGCTCAATAATATTTAGATCTGGTGACAGTGCAGGCCATGGGAGATGTTCAACTTCACTTTCATGTTCATCAAACCAATCTTTCACCAGTCTTGCTGTGTGTATTGGTGCATTGTCATCCTGATACACGGCACCACCTTCAGGATACAATGTTTGAACCATTGGATGCACATGGTCCTCAAGAATGGTTCGGTAGTCCTTGGCAGTGACACGCCCATCTAGCACAAGTATTGGACCAAGGGAATGCCATGATATGGCATTCCAAACCATCACTGATCCACCCCCATGCTTCACTCTGGGCATGCAACAGTCTGGGTGGTACACTTCTTTGGGGCTTCTCCACATCGTAACTCTCCCGGATGTGGGGAAAACAGTAAAGGTGGACTCATCAGAGAACAATACATGTTTCACATTGTCCACAGCCCAAGATTTGCAGTCCTTGCACCATTGAAACTGACGTTTGGCATTGGCATGAGTGACCAAAGGTTTGGCTATAGCAGCCCGGCCGTGTATATTGACCCTGTGGAGCTCCCGACGGACAGTTCTGGTGGAAACAGGAGAGTTGAGGTGCACATTTAATTCTGCCGTGATTTGGGCAGCCGTGGTTTTATGTTTTTTGGATACAATCCAGGTTAGCACCCGAATATCCCTTTCAGACAACTTCCTCTTGCGTCCACAGTTAATCCTGTTGGATGTGGTTCGTCCTTCTTGGTGGTATGCTGACATTACCCTGGATACTGTGGCTCTTGATACATCACAAAGACTTGCTGTCTTGGTCACAGATGCGCCAGCAAGACGTGCACCAACAATTTGATCTCTTTTGAACTCTGGTATGTCACCCATAATGTTGTGTGAATTTCAATATTTTGAGCAAAACTGTGCTCTTACCCTGCTAATTGAACCTTCACACTCTGCTCTTACCGGAGCAATGTGCAATCAATGAAGACTGGCTACCAGGCTGGTCCAATTCAGCCATGAAACCTCCCACTCTAATATGACAAGTGTTTCAGTTTCATGCTCCAACCCCTGTATACAGAAACAGCCAAGCAGAAACCAGAACTAAATAAAGTTGGACAAAACAAATTGGACCAGAAAAAAACTCCTCACACTATGCATGAGATCAAAAATGTGGTGACATTCTGTATTCTTGGTTAGAGGCAGTAGGATACTTCTTAAGCTTTAGATTCTACATGTAGTCAAACAAACTTCAAATGCCTTTATGTTTTACATTTACAATTTTATCATTGGAAGCTACCCTTATTTCACCCTCGCTCTTCAGCTCCCAATTTCTCTGCTCGCAGCTTGGAGAAAGGAGTCAAGGTTGAGTTTACAAACACTGTCAGATGTGATTTATCTTCCCTTTAAATTGCAATGATTTGCACTGAGCTGAATTGCTTTTTGGAAAGTAAAAAAAGTACAAAGTAAGAAACAAAAAGCTGAGCCTCAGGGCTCTAATCTAACGTTATCTCCTTCACCAAATTAGAGATGTTTCAGGCACCACTACTTTTCATCATGCTGTTTAATCAGTGTTTGGCCCACCGCCTGTTCCCTGCTTTTGGTGCAGATTCTGTTTTTTGGTGCAGATCATGGAGCATATGCAACCAGTTTTTACAGGTATGCCTCCATAACCAACACATATCTTGAAATTCCACTATGTAAACAGCTTCTTTGCATGTTTTTGTTTGACATATGACTGAAATTTAGGATGATGCAACAATAAAGCAATATATGCTAGCAATACTCCTTTTAACTTCATGCAACAATAATCATCTACCAAACTAGGTGGCAAGTTGAAAAAAACCAAAAAAAAAACAAAAGATAATAACAAATCCCAAAACTATTGAAGTAGCACCTCATTTGAGTTTTAACCTGCTAATTTGCTAGCTTCCTGTAGCAGTTAGCAGTGCTGCAGTGGTAATACTAAACAGGAACAACAAAGTGAGATTAAGATTCTTCTGTTTCTTAATACAGTTTCCAATTTAGATTTTTTTCACTAAAGATATTTTGTTTTAGATTATTTTCATTCAACCAAGAAGTTGGTTTCTGAAATGACGCAAGGATCTTTCAAAAGCTGATAAAACAATCTAAAAAGTAAATCAAGTTTGAAAAAAACTACCTGTTTTTATTTACATCTTATTTATACTCTTTATGTTTATACGCAGTTATTTATACCCCTGTCAGTGATCAATAGAAAAACATGTTGGCATTGCAGAAATCAATCCGTTCATGACATCTGTCAGCAGACAGCTGGTGAGATTAAAAGATCACTTTAAACCTAAACCTGCCAGGGTTAGTAATAATGTTTGGCCTAACCTAACCCTTACTCTATGTCTTCCACTATATCATAACTGTTAGAGAAAAATAATTATTTAGCACCATTGCTTATGACAAAATGTGATGTTCTTTGTTGTTGCTTGTGTGACGTGTTTATGTCCTTCAGCCACCACAAGGGGAGTTGGAGACCCAGAAGCCTCATCCTTCCCCTCTTAGACAATCCACTTCAATTTATGAAAAGTTTTAAATTACACCGATCTGTACTAGAAGCCAATAAAGAGTTAACGTGCACGTATAAACTGGGTGACTACAGGTCCAGTTTGTATTTTACTTTATTTGATTTTTTTTGTTCTGTAAATATTTTCGAAATAAAAAAGAAAAGTTTAATTTGTGCTGTTTGTAAAAGAAAAAAAATATCTTAAGTTGCATTTCTTAAAAAGATAGTGCTTCTTAATTCAGTGAAATTTATATGTTATATGTCAGCAGGGAAACTACTGAGGTCCTGTGATTTCCACAGGCTCTTTGTCTGAGTGCTGCTTCCATGGAAACTAGTTTTACACTGAGTAGAGCTCTCTGTATTTGTATATGAGTGTGTGAGAGATGGTGTGTCTGATGCTCACAACATGTAGCTTTTAAGGTTCTAAAAATAACACAAGTGCTAATTAAAAGCATACATGGAAGAAATGACTGAGGACGGTAAACATTAACTAACAGCTCATTAAAAAAACAAAGGGTGTGAACAATAATTACCCTGACCTTCCACACGTTGCCAGGACTAAACTTTGATTTCCTGTGAAACAATTACAGGATTCATGATAGCTGTTTAATTTTAATGGGGTTTTTTTTTGTTTCTAAAAGTGTCAGAACAGAAAAATGTAAACATTAGGCCTTGATATCAGCAATGAAAGAAAAATGGGTAAAAGCGATAAATGTGATAAAACTGTAAGAAGTTGCCTGAGGGAAATGTTTTTTTACATACAGAATAGCCAAACATAAACCTTTATATGTCATGATCTGTAGATGTTTGAGTTTTGATTTTCTTTCGTGGGTATTTTGACCATTTTTTACTGTTTACTTTGTTCTTTAGGTTTTGCCTTCTTTAGCTATTTTCCTTTTGCTTGTTGTTGTTATATGTTTTTCTTATTAGTCTAATTGTTTGTGTTTTACTGTTCTTATCCATCTAGAATTAATTTCCTGTTAGATCTCTGTTACTCCCCTGGATTTCTTTGTGTTCCTGCTTGTTGGATGGGTGCAAAAACTTGTTATCACTCATGTAAAAACTTTGTGTTGCAAGGCACCTGCACTATGCCTTCCTCCCTGTGTGTGTGAGATCATTGTTATCTCTGTGTGAACCAGCCTCCTTTCTGTCTCACACACACACACCCTGTCTGAACTGTCTGTTGAACTGTGCATATAAATAAAGAGATAGGGTGTCAAAAACTTTGTAGTTTCACTGCAAAGTGGGCTACCCTTGCTGCAAGTAACTCTGACTGTATCGTTCTTACCTCTGAGTTGACTAAATAATACCCAACATTTATTGGTCCTTCGAAGCCGGATTAATTCAATAACCTTATTTCTCTTTGCTTTAACAGTGACTCTGGGATCCGTGGGGGAAGCCTGACGTCGAGTGAAGCACCGCTGCACAGCCTCCATTAGCCGGAGTGGCTGAAAGTCCCGGTGTGTGTGAATTCACACCTGGCCAGTGGGTTATCGCCTTCCTCGGCGCGGGGTGACTCTCACAGGGTCCAGAGAGTCACCAAGAAGTCAACTCCGAGGTGAGACAGTTTTAAAATACAGTTCATAGGAAAAGTACTTAACAGTCGTTGGTAGTGTGTCGCCGGTAAGGACGCTGCATTCGAATGGTTTTATTCCACCGTGAAAGGAATAGTGACAAATTAAGGTAGGGCCCCGCCAAGAAGGGGGCCAAATAAAACGACTAAGGGTTATTCCCCTGCGAGGGAATAGAATAAGCGCTATAAAAGTAAAAAGAACGGAGTAAATTGAGCTTATAAAATAACACCAAGTTAACTTAGAAAAATTACAAGGTACCTGAAACTAACTGTGTGACTGTGTTGTGTGTGTATGGAGGACTAAGCATTTTAATAGAATCATAGCAGGATTCTGCTAGTCCTGTGTTTTCTTTTGCCCAGATTAAAACTACGTACTGGTGACTTTGGAGATTCAGGTCGGATTTCATTCCAGAAAATTAACACCGCTGCGAATTAGTCGCAGTAAAAGGGCGTGTTAATGTCCTCTCCTTAAAGTCTCATGCCGGTGACCTTTTATCTGGGACATTTATACTACAATTAAACTAACATAAAACATAATGGGGAAGAAACAAAGTAAACTAATTGACTTAGAAGGGGAGGTAAAGTTTATGGAGAACTATGTAAAAGGAGCAGGTATGATCTGTCATAGATAAAAAATAAGAAACATGGGATTTTGGGCAAATTAGATACAAAGGATGTCTTAAAATTACAAGGGGATCTAAAATTAGAAATAATGAAAACTAAAAAGAGAAAAATAACAAAGAACAATGGGGAAAGAACAGAGAAAAATCTCTGATTTAACAGAAATATGTACACGATGGCATAAAAATACGGATTTTCAGGTAACTTAATTATCACTGAAATCCTAAAACTACACGGGGATCTTAAACTGGAGATTATGCATTCAAAAGATTCAAGAGACAATAAAAAACCTTGCCAGATTATAATTTCAAAGGGGACCTTTCAGTCCCTGAGTGTTCACAGTTGATAAACAGATTAAAACAAAAAGATGAATTAAAAAAACAACAATAAGAGCAGCCTTTAACTGACATAGCCATAATACTGAGGCCTTAAGAAAAGCACAGGAAAAAACTTTCAGCTTAACTGAAAACAAATAAAGGGGGGGCGGACCGCCACCCATCCCAGTTTAGAATACCAAGGTAGCCCCAAATTATAAAGACTAAGAGATGGTTTTAGAGGACGTGGTAAAAGAAGTTAAAAGAGGAGGTGACAATGTGGACAACATGGAAACTGTCCAACTGGACAACCCAGTGAACAATGACTAGAGTTGTTAAAGAAGTAATCTGAGAGTAAAAGATTTTGTAGGCAAGCATTAGTGAGAAACAGGTGCTTTAAAAATCATTCTATGGTGTTATACTACCAACAATATCATGATAAAATGCAAAAGATTCATTTTACAGGGAAATAATTCCATATTTGGCTCAGATTGTGTGCATTCTTGATTTTTCCTCTTTGAGAGAAGTTAAATTTCAGCTCTGTGAAACGACCTTGACAAAGAGATGCAGCTGCCTGAAAACAAAGATAAAACTTCTGCAAACAGCAGAAGTCTGTCTCTGCTGAAAGGTCTGAAAAAAAATAAAATTGTAACTCTACCCTGCATGTGTCAAACTCAAGGTCCGCGGGCCAAAACCGGACCTCAGAAGTTTAGTGATTCTCTAGAAGAGCCTTTTAATATGGTGATTGTGTGCTTGAATGTTATTTTGTCAATCAATAAGCAGTTTTGTCTACATTCTGCCACAATCTGTCTTTTGAAAATGTTTTCAATCTTGCTCTTTATGTATAAAAAAAAAAAAAAGAAAAGAAAAATTGGCTAAAGTCTGCAGACACAAAATGAACCTGGATTGACGCTCTAACTATGTTTATTTAATCTGAGATCCTCTCCAAATGCAACAGTATATGTCAGTCTACATGAGATACTAACAACTTCACCTACTGGTATAATATAAAGATCTGATTGAATATGTGAAACAAACAATGATTAAAGTTTTTCAACAGGTGATGCTCATCCAGGAGGAAGACAATGTTCCTAGGAAATGCAGCTCATTCATTAACAATAATTTTTTCTTCTATAGGTGGAAGTTTTGCTGACTAATCATAGGCTGGATCTATGAAACATTATGAGCACAGAACAAATGACCAAGGTTCTGACTGACTTATGAACCTCACTGACCTGACAATGATAACATGACACCCAACAGATAACACCTTTAAGGTGGACCCACTAAGACCACCGTATTGATTCTTGGTGAATAAAAAAAAAAAGAATTGAAGCGTTCAAAACAGACCTAGTGGAAACAAAAGGGGTTATGAGGAAACAATGTGCATTTTAAGAATAATAGAAGTCAAATTATGCTCAAATTTTGCAAATAAAAATTACTCTGACAGAGAAATAAGTAAGTAGTGTGTGAATGTGTGTGAATGGGAATGACTGATTTCATTGTAATGTATCTTTGAGGGACCTTAAAAGCGCTAATAAAGGTCTGATGTTCTGATGATCTTTGCCAAATTTATATCTTAATAAGGTTTCCAGAATCTTTTTCAAAAAATCATTTAAAGATGGCAAAGGTTCTACTTGTATTGAAAATACTGATAACCATAAGAAAGTTCATAGACCCGTCTTCAATTTTTCACAATTCTTTTACAAACAAGTTATTTAAACTTTCATGTGGCCAAATGTCTGTGTTTGACTTTCTGTTTTTGTGAAATAAATGTATTTCATGTTATGTAAAAATTAGAGTCCTCAACATACCATAATAATATTAGGTCAGTTCTCTATGGTAAAACAAAAAGATTTTAACAGATGTTTAGACTTTTTCCAGTCAGGTTCAAAATGATTGAATTAGACTCAAACTTAACATAAGATGAAATGAACCTTAACAGAATTACTGGACTGGACTGAAATAGAGAAAACTTGAGTTAATTGAAATAAACTTTAGTTACTTGAACTAAATACAAAGCTGACTGAAACTGTATGTTGTATCTATAAAACTGGGTAAGATAAACTAAGATTATAAGATATAATATGCCCTTCATTTTTTGTGTTCATCAGTAGTGAGTTTTTATTTTTAATAAGAACTAAACCAAGCATTATTTATAATAATAGCAACTACCAAAAATATTGATCTCATTTTTAAATGTAATAAGGACTTACTTTATAAAATATGATAAAAAAGAATAATAAGAATTTGGAAAAACAGAGGCTTTAAACCTCTGCAGGAACAGCACTGACACTGTCAAAAGTGGATCCTAATACAGGAATCTGGAAGCTCATTCTGGCGTGGACAGTCAAAGTCCATCCAAGGATACATTTAGATGAGGCAGAGGGACAAATACAGGGTTTAGCTGAGAGCAAAGAGAGCAACATGCATCCTGTCCTAGCTGCTGTCCCACCTGAACTGTGGTCCCAATCATCAACTGATAATAAAGGGGTTCCAACCATACAAGGTTAAACTAATATCTGAAAAAAGGCCATTAGTCCGCCAATACCCCTTCAAGCCAGAAGCTGAAGAAGGTATTAAGTCAGTAATACAAGATATGTTGAAGTCA
Organism: Girardinichthys multiradiatus; assembly: GCF_021462225.1. Taxonomy (NCBI): domain Eukaryota; kingdom Metazoa; phylum Chordata; class Actinopteri; order Cyprinodontiformes; family Goodeidae; genus Girardinichthys; species Girardinichthys multiradiatus. The sequence continues at coordinate 13,885,112 of NC_061794.1, forward strand.
GGAATATTAAGAGAAGCACCTGACGCTACATGCAAGGCATATCACACTGACATCGCTATTATTATCACAGCCAAACATAACTCTAAAAAGATGTGCCCTTTAAATCCAAGTACTCTAATACCTACTGCAGAAGATGGAAAACCACATTCTTATAAAGCAAAAGTTGAAGAAGACACCAAACCCAGACAAGAAATTTCTCAAACCCTTCTACCAGATTCATGTGTTGTGTTTGTAGATGGCTCAGCATCTAAAGATGAATATGGAAAGAATAGAGTTGGTTATGCAGTAACAACCATCGATAGGATAATAGAAGCTAAATCTCTACCCAATACATGCTCAGCCCAAACAGCAGAATTATATGCTGTAGTAAGAGCATGTGAATTACATGAGGGACAAATACTTACTATATACACAGACAGCCAATACGTTTTCAGATCAGTACATCACCATGCTAAGATTTGGCAAAATAGAGGTTTTAAAACATCATCAGGGACAGAACTAACTAATTTCAACCTATTAAAGAAAAAATGTCAGATCTGCTATTTATAGACACAGACGTGCTGAAAGACGCCCAACAGTCAGCACCCAAGACAGAAATAAAGGCCTGGCTAAAGAGAGGAGCACAGAAAAAAGATGACATCTATCAGATAGAAGATAAACCAATCCCCCCAAAACATTTATACAACACAGCGGCTACAGTGACACATTGGGAAGACCCACGTGTCAAGGGGGGAATATGTCACATCTGGTAAAGCATTAATGCTACACTATAAATTTTTCTGACTATGCAAAGAATGTTTGCAGATCATGCATAATTTGTTGCAAACACGGGGGAAGAAATATTGCCTAGTTGTAATAGATGAACCTAGTGACACATTTCTTCCCCACATATGGTATCCCACAGATTATAAGGTCAGATAATGGAACTCATTTTGTAAATAAATTAATAGAACTAAGTTCTAATGCATTAGGGTTTCAGTTAAAGATTAAGGAAAACAATGGAAGAAACAGGGAGGCCATGGCCCGGATGCCTATCCCTGGTTAAATTATGGATGAGAATAACTCCAAATCAAACTGGTCTTACTCCATTTGCCACCTACTGTACATCATTGTATAACTCCACCCACTGTGTTCTGAGCCTGAGATCATGTGGCACCAAGTTGCTGATGTGAATTTGTATTTTCAAAGAAATAGTACATGGCAGACCGTTTTCTCTGCCCTCTGACATGAATGAAATAGAGAAAGCACAACAGGAAACTTCATTAGCTGAGTTGATGAATAAAATGTTGCAGACAAAAGAAGAACAAATGTCCAGTGGTCTGCCGATAATCTCTGCTCCTATCCCACAGAACAACCTGAGGCCTGGAGACCTGGTCCTGATTAAGACACTCCACAGGAAGGATTGGAGCACTCCTCGGTGGAAAGGGCCGTTTCAAGTACTCCTGACAACGCCCACAGCTCTGAAAATAGCAGAGAGGCCTTCCTGGATCCATAAAAGCCACTGTAAGCCAGTTTTGCCGTTACAGGAGCCAGATCAACCGACGGGGTAGCAGAGGAAGTCCGGGTTCAAAGGAGTTGGAGGACCCCTATGGCCCAGCGTCTCAAACCGGTGAAGAAAACAGCTGATCTGCGCCCAATTATAAAATGGCTCTCTGTAACATGTGGACAGGACTGATAAGCCTGAGCTTAATTCTGGTAGCAGGACTCTTTCTCTATCTAAAGCAGGATCCACAGGAGGTGATACCGAACCAGAAGAGATGGACATCAGACGGGACCCATCTCAGACCACTGACGGAAGGACATGACACACACCCATTTCTGCAAAACTACTGGTACCGTTATGTGTATGACACAGCTAAAACTCAAAATAAAACTGATTGTTATGTGTGTTCTATAATGCTCGTGCATTTCCAAGGCCCCACCATATATGTCAAAGCTATGAACCTCACCGAGACAAGTTGCGCCATATCAATGGGCCTGATAGGAAACACAAATAAAAAGTTATTTCTTATGCCAGACCAATCTTTCAGTAACCAGAGATTAAATTACAGCTGTGACCCAGAAAACTGCACTTGCGACAGAAAACAATGGCAACCTCTCAACATTACAGGGAAATCAGAACCTTTCAAAGCATATGTAACAGACCCCGGAAACCATCGACACTGCATAAGACAAAAATATTACAGGGAATCATACTCATTTTGTAGGGAATACTACGAAATGTAACTACTTCTACACTTACAGGAATAATCCCGGAAACGGCACATACTGGATAGAAGGGGTGGCATGGTTATGTGATAATAACGCTTATAATGTACTTCCACCCAGTTGGTATGGTGTATGTGCCCCAGTTTTCACATCAGATAACACTGTGGTACTTAGTAAGCAGACTATAGTTATACCACATAGGAGATCAAAAAGGGAAATAGATGTTAAACCACATGACCCCATTTGGGGAACAAATGTCCCAGATGAAATTAAACTTTGGTCTAAAGATGATAAAACATTATTATCTCTCTTACCCTGGTTAGGTGTGGGCAAATTAATGCTGCGCGTGGAAACTTTAAGTTATCGATTTGGATTGTTACTAAATAACTCCATAATAGTAGAAGAGGGTCAAAACACAGAAATGAGCGCTATGCGAGCCATGATAATTCAGAACCGCATGGCTTTGGATATTCTAACAGCATCAACGGGGGGCATTTGTGTTCTATTGAATAACACCTGTTGCACATATATCCCAGATAATATACACTTTGCAAACATAACGGGAGCATTAAACAACCTACAGAATCTGCAAAATGTCATGGCACATGACCACCCAGATCCTACCTCTTCTTGGTTAGATTGGATGCTCACAGGGGGATTGATAAATCTGTTTAAGGTTCTCTTAGTTGCAGTAATAGCATGCATGGGCCTTCTGTGTCTCCTGTCAATATGTATTATCCCATGTTGCAAATGCATGGTACAAAGAATAGTAACTCAGTCACGGTGGCATATGCAACACTGAACCAGGTGGAAATGCACGAAAATGAAGGGGACGATTATGATGACATGTTGTAAATAAATCACATCAAAAGCCTGAATACATTGTATTTCATAAAATGACCTTACAGCAGAAAATCGAAAGAAGTTGCTGCTTAAGTGAAATGAGAAAAAGTACAATGATGACATAAACAGGGCAGATTTTTAAATTCCTTTATTATGTTTAACTGTTTTCATTAAGTATTATTCTTTTATTTTTATGATTTCAAGTATTATTCTTTTATTTTTATGATTTCAAGTATTATTCTTTTATTTTTATGATTTCAAGTATTATTCTTTTATTTTTATGATTTCAAGTATTATTCTTTTATTTTTATGATTTCAAGTATTATTCTTTTATTTTTATGATTTCAAGTATTATTCTTTTATTTTTATGATTTCAAGTATTATTCTTTTATTTTTATGATTTCAAGTATTAATCAACATTTAACTTTTAATGGTCGCCGAGGGCGGCGGGGCCGTATGAGTATTTCCCACAAAATATAATCTGTTTACCGTCCGTGGGTTTTCGCTCATACAAAGTATTTTTCTTACTCGTTTTTATATTAAATGTTTTTACTTGTGATAAAAGGAGGGACTGTTGGATGGGTGCAAAAACTTGTTATCACTCATGTAAAAACTTTGTGTTGCAAGGCACCTGCACTATGCCTTCCTCCCTGTGTGTGTGAGATCATTGTTATCTCTGTGTGAACCAGCCTCCTTTCTGTCTCACACACACACACCCTGTCTGAACTGTCTGTTGAACTGTGCATATAAATAAAGAGATAGGGTGTCAAAAACTTTGTAGTTTGCCCACTGCAAAGTGGGCTACCCTTGCTGCAAGTAACTCTGACTGTATCGTTCTTACCTCTGAGTTGACTAAATAATACCCAACACTGCTTGTCTGTGTTAATTAGCCGCCCTCCTTCAGTTGCTCTGCATTCTTCCTGCCTCGGTTGCTCCACATTTAATCTGATTAGCACTTCTGGTTCATTGGTCATTTCTCCACCCTCCCTCTGTATTTTAAACTCTCTGGTTTTATTGTTCACTACGGGACTCTACTGTTTGCCTACCCGGTCCATGCCAGTCTCATCGTCCTGTTTTCTCCATGTAAGTTACTTGTTCAGATATCAATACACGTTTCTACTCACCCTGTGGCTCCCAAGCTCCTGTTTGCATTTTGGTGAAAGATTGAACAAGTTGACAGTGTTCCTGGGTTTTTATAGTCCGGACACGTGAAGGTCACCTTCAAATGTGCCTCCAAAGAGTTAATATTTGCTACGCTTTCAACCGTGACAGCTCCATCACATTTATGCAAATACCTTAACAAAGGTCAGCTACAACCCAGGTATAAACCTATCTACACCACACACAGTCCTGTTTATAACTTTACAGATGTAACTGAGCACCTACAAGCAGAAGGTAAGTCTACCTGCCTTATAAGCTCATATTTTGATCTCATTTAGAAGATTTTTTAGATTTTGATTGTTCCATTCGACTATATTTTAAGGCAAAATGAAGAGCTTTAAAAAGTCACATGGGATAGAAACAGATGAAGAAGACAACATCCAAAAACGAGAAAATAACTCAGAAGCATCCCAAAATATGATCCCACTTCTACTGGATTCATGGAAACCATACAGGCGACCCCGTGCAATTGTCAAAGGTTAGCAATGTGAAAAATAAGAACATAATTGGTTTAAAGAATAATAATCTAGAAAACTATTTGCAATATTTATTGACAAGTACAAGGACAACTCAGTCAATGTGCATAAAGCTTTTAATGATCATAAATCATATCTACTGATATGTCAATATGTACATTCTGCATCTAGATATAAGGTGAAGAGGGACAAATTAAGTTTTCTGAAATGAGTATGTGATGCAGAAATATAACAAAGTTTAAGAATCTTACCATGCATGTTTTCCATGTTAACAAGCATTCATCTTTGCATAAATCTCACTTCCTCTACTTCTGCAATTAAAATGATAATTTGTCTCTCACAGTTATCTTTTTACATTTTCTAAGTGGAAAAGTCTTATCAGTAATTCTTGTGTGTTTGCACTTGAGTCGTCCTCTACCTAAATGTCTTGCTGCAACAGCTTTGTAATGCAAATCCGGAAGCTATAGAGAATGTCTAACTACAAATAAAATCTTTGTGCTGACATTGAAGGCATTTTAACACATTTTGACACATGTCACACAACGTTTTGTCTTTGAAGAGCTGCTGTTAAAGCTGAGAGAACGTTTGGGAAGTGTTTGTGGGATTCAGTGGTATTGCTTTGCCACTTTAGGCATTTTGACTGCTCTCCTAAGCTTCCTTTTGGACCTCAGTGTAGCAAAGCTGCTGCGAGGTAAGCAGACATACACATGCATTTTTTGCGACTTCTAGCCAAGATATTTGAACCCTTTTAACACATTTTCTCCATACAAATGCAAATTTAAAGGTATTTAACTAGAATTTTATGTGACAGAACAACACAAAGTAGTGCCTTATTGTGAAATGCAAAAAGAAGAATGCATGGTTTTTAATCTTTTTCACAACTAAAAAAATTATTTTATTGTAGCACTGACTGTATGCTTAAGGTTATTGTCCTGCTGGAAGGCAAGCCTCCTCCCACCTCCAGCAGGTTTTCTTCCAGGATTGTTCTATGTTTATCTCTATCCATCTTCCGATCAACTCTTACCAGCTTTCCTTGTCCCTGCTGATGAAAAGCTTTCAGACAGCGTGATGCTACCTCCACCATGTTTCGCTGTGGTACTGATCTATTCAGGATGAAATGCAGTGTTATTTATCATCCACACATAGCATTTTACATAGTGGGCAAAAATAATAATTTTTGTCTCATCTGACCAGGGGAGGTTGTTTAACATATATTTAAAACAGTATTTTATAAATTAATTTCAGCAATAACTTTCTCCTTGCCATTCTTCCATAAAGTTCTGGTTTCTGGGGGGCACCACTTATAGTTGCCCTGTTAACAGATTCTTCCACCTGAGCTGTGGATCTCTGTAGCTCTTCCAAAGTTTTCATGGGCCTCTTGGCATCTTTTCTCATCAATTCTATCCTTACCCTGCCTGTCAGTTTAGGTGGACAGCTATGTCTTGTAGGTTTGTCATGTCCTACTCTTACCATTTTCGGTCCTCTATGAGATGTTTAAAGCTTGAAATCTAACCAAAATACAAAGCCAAAGTGGGTTGCAAAACACAAAGATCATATCAGATATTTATAATAATGTTGTAAATAACCTCTGAGGACTTTTCAGAACTCTATATAGTCACTTCTAAAGGAAATCAGTTGCACTGGATTTTATTTAGGGGTATCAGAGTAAAAGGGGCTAAAACAATTGAACAATGTAAAACTTGTTTTCCATTTAACAATTACGTTTTACACTGTGTTACTCTATTACATAAAAACCCAATAAAACACATTGATGTTTGTGGTTGTAACTGGACAAAATGTGAAAATGTTCAATGGGTATGAAGACTTTTAGAAAACAGTGTAGAGGATTAAATGCTCTCTCATTGAATCTACAGCTCATCAGTGGCTTTATGTAAAGCTGGAAGGCCACATTCTGCTGCAGTTCCTCTGCTGGACACTATACCCAGCATGCCTCGGTGCTTTTGCATCAACCTTCTCACATAACATCTGTCCCTTCTCCACAGGTTTGTCCAGACGCAATTATAATGCCTCATCCTGAACAATACATTGCTAATATCTCTTATAAAACTGCATTTAGAGTTTTTTTTCTCCATGTATTGGAAAGCCATGATTGATGAAATATCAATACAGTCGCCATCAGTGTTGTGTTGAAAATTATCAACAGCAGAAAAGTTAGTGTATTTTTCCGTCCCTCGGTTTTTTTTAGAAATCTCTATCTCCAGGCTTAAATAAATGTCAAGATGATATCAGATAGAGGTGAGAGGAGATTCACCATAATTTTATCAAAATCTTTTAAAACTTCATGTGATCCCAGTAAAAATTGTTTTGATAGTGCTGAAATGTCAGTGAATGTTCTTATATTTATAGCTTGGCAGTATGAGGTACAATTTCTTCTTTTTATTTTTATTATTTTTGCATATTATCATACACCCCCTCACTCCCAGTGGAAAACAATTAAATAAAAAATGGAGAAGCTTGTTTACAACATCAGCCTTCACAGAGAGGCAAATAGCTATCAAAGCCTTTAAAAGCTAAAAACTCAACAAGTTTAATTTTCAGCTTCTCTCATTATCCTTGAAATCCCACAGAGATCCTTGCCTTTCTCAGAATCCCTGTTTAATTATTCTAGGATGAATCATGTGTTTTTCCTTAGAGGTACTTTTCTGATTTTCCGTCTGGGTCATGCTCCATTATTTTGCTCAGGCTCTGGGATGCCAGAGGTGAGAACCATGCTGGTCGGCATTGAAGTGCCTCATTACTTGTCTGTCACTAATATGTTCACCAAGTTTCTGGGTCTTACCTGCACACTGGCTTCCGGCAGCACTGTTTTCCTCGGCAAAGTTGTAAGTAAAGACTTGGAGCAACTGTTTCCATATAGAATTGTATCCATTCAGCTAATAAATGCTTCAAGTGTTTGCCTCTTAAATTCAGGGTCCATTTGTGCATCTTTCCACCATGGTAGGAGCCTATCTAGACAAGCTTTCCAGTCTTATACAAGGCAAAAAGAAGGTAAAACCAATTATATGTACGGATGTTTAAATCCCATTGTTTCATTCTAATTAGGTCTACGTACATATTGTATAGCCATATGGTTTGGCTACACACTGACATTTGGGGAATCATTTTGGATTTCCCACCAATGAGTTTGTTTTCTAAAACTTTTAGCATTAAGAGTTGTAGATTTTGCTAGGGCAAAAAACTAAAAATGCACTGCAGTTAGTTATATGTAAATGTAGAGGTCTGAATGAGTACGGTTTGCAAGAACAAGTGTTATATGTTCTTTAGGAGGAGGCAGGAACAGAAATGCTGGTTGTATCTGCGGCAGTTGGAGTAGCGAGCTGCTTTGGAGCTCCCGTCAGCGGTGAGAAAAACTGATAAAGGAAAGAATGTATTCAATGCATGTGTTAATTAATCTCATTCTAGTTGAATGATCTATGCATTTCTACATCAGATTTCCCTTTCATAGTACTATGCACAAGGTTTTACCACCCCTACTTTCATTTCCAATCAGACAGATTTGTCTATCTTTGGTATTTTTCATAGTTTCTTCATCAAGAAATAGTTACACTCTGTGACTTTGTGACATATTTCAAACAATGCTTAAAGCTTTGTTTTAAAATCAATTATTTGCCAAATTGTCTTTTATGTGTTGATACAGAAGGTGCCCATCTACGGAGTCATTTTGAAAGATTTAGAGTTCAAAACAAAGTGACACGCATGCAGTATCTAACTGAAACATCGAACGTTTGGTTATTTTTACAAATAAATACTTTTTTTTTTACATCATCTGTGATTACTGCAGAGTGAATCAGCCCAGGTTTAACTACTCTGTACTGTATATCACAGTTTTAATGCCTGTGTCCATCTAAGGTGGTCCCAATTCCAGAACACAATGGGAATGTTTTGTGTTTGTTTAACATACAAAAAAACTTTCAAAAAAGCTCACAATGTGTTTAATTGAAAATAAGGAAATATGTTTAAACTAGGTCAGTCAGGCTCAGATATCACTGATTAAAGTATTTATCATTTTTGGACGAGAGATTATTAAATGTTGTACAGATACTTTAAAAACAAAAGGGGAGGGGGGAGGGGGGGGGAACAGCCCTTAAATTTTGTACTTAATGGGAATCTGTAAATCAGATTTCAAGTTTTGCAATCACCTTCAGCCATGTACAGCCATATTTTCAACACAGTGGGGCTCCCAATTTCCATTGACACATAGAAGTAAGGAGTAAAAAAACATTTTTGCATGTGTATGCTTGCTCCTCCCATCCCTTGATGGTGCCCTGGGCAGAGAACCATGTTGCACATATCAAAAACAATGATCCAACAAAAGCCAAAGAAAAACTTTGAAAGACCACCAGAAAGCTTAGAGAACTCTTGGTGATCATTTTAATATACAATAGCAAATTCTGACTTTCAGTATAAAAATATCTTCATTGAAAATAAGGGAAACACATTAATATTTTATAATACTCTAAAAGCAAAACATGGTATATTTCTAAATCTGCTCTTTCAGCTTTTCCCTAAACCTTGTTTATTTGTTCACTCTTTTGTCCTGCAGACCCATTGTTCTTTGAATTCATAGTGTGAGACCAACCCTGAAATGTCACAATTAACATGAAAACAAGATTGTCTAGTAATACCTGGAACACAACAGGCAATGATATCTAACACAGGAGACAGGTTATATCAAGTACCTGAAGACACTATAAGCTTGCATGTTTGTTATTACTTTGTCCTTTTGTGGTGTAGGTGTGCTGTTCAGCGTGGAGGTGATGAGCTCTCACTTTGCCCTGAGGCATTACTGCCCCTGTTTCTTCTCAGCTGCTTGTGGGGCTCTGACCTTCCACCTGCTCTATGTGTGGAGCGGAGATGGAGGTAAATGGTGTATCAATCTGGAACCAAGATGATTATAATTCAGAAAGTCAAGCATGTTGATGACCAAATTTTTATAATAGTTTCCTTCCCTTAATGATTTATCAGCATTCAGTAGGCCATGGATTACAGTTCTATCTGAAAAAAATACAAGCTTCAGGGGATAGATCTGAATATTTGAACTGAGGTTAGTTATTTAAGGTTATTAGTAGTTAATATCTTACTTGCAGTAGATGAGTCTCTGGGTCTTTGTTTAGTATTCATCCAGTTTAGTTGTTCCTGGAGGTTTAAGCTAACATCTAATCCGAGGGGGGCTAAGGCCAAAGTCAATCTCTATTGAAATAAAGTGACTTCAATCTCAAAAACTTCAGAGCAGTTTCTTCAAATGCTATTTTCTGAACCCTTTAACTGCTGTCATGTTTGTGTCAGGAAGCAATTTAGAAAAAAGCTGATAGCCATTTGTACGAGAAAGGGAGATAAAAGACAGTGCACTTTCAGTGATTACATTATGCTACTGAAGAGGATTCAAGTCCAGGCAGAAGGCTGGTAGAATCCTTGTGAAGTGGTATTCAATGAGAAGAATGAACTTATATTCAGCTGGAAACAGTAAGGGAAAACCACAGGAAGCAAACTGGTGAGACATGTGGAGAACTACATGTGTGCAAAAAAGTATTAATGCAAAGCAGCAGTATAAATACAGAAGGTGGTGATTACTGACACTGGATGGTTACGTTGAATTCACTGATGCTTGGCGGCTGGGAAGTAAAATAACCTGGGGGAACTGAGGGAGAATGGAAAGGAAATGCTACAGGGGGACCACAGGAAAAATTAACGAACAGGGGTCGTACTGCAAGAAGGATTAGTGGTATACTGAGGTAACTTCAGGTTTCAGTTAGTTTTTTGTCCAGTTCTTACCTGCGTTGGTGGTCATGGTAATCTCTAACCAGGAAATGTGAAAGATCAAGACCTATAAAGCACCATTCCACAACCAATCAGTTCCCTGAGGCAATGAAGAAGTGAAAAGGACAGCAGTGCATAAATGCACTACTCCTTTTTTACTCTCCTCATCAAGGTACACTAGACGTGTTAAGCTTAAGGCTCACCACATAATGTATCCATTCTACAAGATAGTTTCTTATATCTATTGTTATTAGATCGTCAGTTGGTTATATACAACGCTCACACCAATCACACTACTATGTTCAATAATCCTTCACAGCAACAACGTGCGCTTGCTGTAGATAGTCAGAAACAGCATGGAAACTTGCAGCACTTTTCCTGTTGCAATGAAATAAAATAAAAAAACTCATCCCTACTGTGTTACCAAGAGTATATTTTGCTGAAAATTGAGTATATTGTGCACCTCTAGTTTCCCCTGCTCAAAACCTAACACCAAATTCATGGTCAAATGGCAAGCACGGCATATAGACCAGAGAAAATGAAACCCAACCAAAACTTCATGTGAGCAACACATTTTTTAACCGCTCGCTCTGAACTTAACGTGAAACAACATCCAGCTGAATGTAAACATCACTGGTTCTGGAGAGAAATCAGCTAATGACCAAATCCTGGTACCTGTAGCATCCAATCAGTCCAAGCTCTGTACATCGTATAAAATGCACTTATAGCTGTGCATGTTGCATTCAGGTACAGCTGCTAAACTAGGTTGTATACCTACCTGCAGTATTTAAGACACTATCTACTTACAACCTCTCAACAGAACCTGGCTTCAAAAATCATAAATGGAGCTCAGAAATATCTTTTATTTTAAAGATCAAGGTCCTTAAAGGTAAATGCAATGCTTTAACATGTTCACATGTCAGCAGTGTTGTAAGTAATCGAAATTCCCTGCAGTGCCAATGACTTGGAATATTAACTTGGGAAAAACTATGCAAGACACTTGGGCTAACTGTAGATGTCATTAAAGTATCATTGCAATAATGTGAGTGAATATTAGATCTTTTACTGGCTGTTAGAAACAGAAGGGATTATTCCAATTTGCTTTGTGTCCACAGAGACTCTTCAGGCATTGTTCAAAACCAATTTCCCCACCGCTTTACCTTTCTACCCACTGGAGATCCTGCTGTTTGCTTTGTTGGGGTTAGTTGATTTTGATGGCTTCTGCTAAGTTAAACAGGTCCTCTATTTGTCTTTGGCTGACTAATAAAAACTGACATTTGGTTTTAATATTAATATAAGTCAAAGTGAAAATAAGATCTTCTGTGTTTTCTTTCAGTTCTAATTAGTATTCCTAGTTTTTATTTCTCTTATTAATATAATTTCCTGGCCTCCCGCAACAACAAGTCTAATAACTTCCGATCGTTTGCTGCTGCCTCAAGGAAAATGAGTCCCCTGTTTCTCATTCTGGAATATGTTGCTATCTGAGAACAGGCTGCTGTGTGGAGCTCTGTGCTGCTGCTACCTCTTCTGTCACCGCTGGATCCTAAAGTTCACCAAAACAAACCGGGTCTTCCTTAAGATGCTGACAACAGAGTGAGACTTCTTTACAATGTGACTATCAGACTGTGGGGCGGTAATGAGTTACCTTAAGGGCCTTTTAAAGTATCTATAATGATATTGATCTATTTTTCATTTACCAACTTGTGTTCTCAAACACCCAGAGCATCTAAATGATTCATTTATATTCACACTTGAAAAAGGAAGACCTAAATGATGCCTGTGTTATGTAAAAACCTCTCTGCAGGAAGGGTCTGTACTCTGGTCTCGTTGTTTTCTTTCTGGCATCGCTGACGTTTCCCTTCTCTGCCGGTCAATACATGGCCTCCAAGGTGAGTATCAAAAGCATTTAAAAGCCCAGTCACACAATCAATAAGCTGAATACATTGTTTGCAATGTTTTTCTGTGTTATTAAAACTTAATTTTCCTTCAGTTGAGCTGCTTTGTGATGTTGGTGCATTTTAAGGGATAGGAATTGTTTAAACTAGAGATATTCTTTGATTATTCTGTACTTAGAGAAGGATAAATAGTTTTCAGTTTGTTTTACAAATATAAATTTGAAAAGTGTGGAGTATATATCTATTCAGGATTATAAATCAGCATTTTGTTAAATGACCTTTTGCTGCTATTAAATTCTTTTAGGGTATGCCTCTTCTAGTGCTTACGTTTTTTCTATCTTAGCCTTACTGGATGAAGAGCTTCTGTGAACATTAATCTTCAAGTCTTGCTTTAGATTCTCAATTGGATTTAGATTTGGACTTTGATTCTGTTACAAATTAATGTGCTTTGACCAAAATCATTCCTTTGTAGTTCTCACTGTATGTTTAGAGTTGTTGTCCTACCAGAAGGTTAACCCTCATCCTAGTCTCAAGTGTTTTGCTGCCTCTAATTTTGTGCCCTATATTAAACTCCATTCATCTTCCAATCAACTCTGATCAGCTTCCAGCTTGTATCTGAAAAGAAAATAATCCTTCATCATGAAACTGCTCACACCATTTACAGTATTTGGTCAGGGTGACGTCCTGTGCTAATTTTCTTCCACACAAATAGTTTTGAATATAGGCTAAAATATTAAATGTCTCATCAGATCAAAGCACCTTCTTCCACATGTTTGCTATGTCCGCCATGAATTTTTACAAACTGCAACAACTGAAAATGTTATAGTGTGATACTGCTCTTCCATTAGGCCAGGTTTGTGGTTGTACATTTAATATTTGTCCTGTCCACAGATTCTCTTAACTGAGCTGTGGATTTCTGCAGTTCCCACAGAGTCACCTTGGGACTGTTTGCTGTTTCTCTGATTAATACTCTCTTTGCCCAGCCAGTCAGTTTAAATACACAGTTATATTTTGGTTTGTTTGTAGTTTTGCCATCCTCTTTCTATTTTCAGATTAAGGGTTAAACAGTGCTCCGTGAGCTTGGGATATCTCACTCTGCTTCAAACTTCTCCACAAGTTTCTCCCACCAAAACATCTGTCACCTGTGTCTCACCTGTGTCTGTGTTCCTTGGTCCTCTGAGTCCTTCACAGAACAGCTGGATTTACACTGAAATTAAATTGCACACAAGTGGATCCTATTTACCAAAAAGGTGACTTCTGATGACAATTGGTTGTCCAGGATTTTATTTAGGGGGATCAGAGTAAAGAGGACTGAATACATGTACATGCCACATTTCTAACATTTGTAAAACATTTTGAAAACCATGTATCAATAATGGGTGGATGTATAATGTATAAATGTTTGAACAGGATGGTGTGAAGTTTTGGTTTAGGGGCCAAAGTGTCTTGATACAAAATAGCACCCTCTTAAGGGCTTGTTTGTTAATTTGTTTCATACCAGCTTTTAATTGTGGCCAGACTGTAATCTAAATGTCACTTATCTGTGTGTCAGTACACCTCAAAGCAGCTCCTCACTTCCCTCCTGGATAGCAGACAATGGAGCTCTCCGTCCCATAATGCCTCTGTACAACTGGAACTGGAATCACTGGAGTGGAGCTCGTCAGGCACCCCCATTTTCCTGTCATTGGCTTTCTTTCTGCTCATGAAGGTACAAATATTTTAAAGGTCAATTAATGAATCTGCATTTCTGTCAACCTTCTAATTCCTCAAAGGCATAAAGGCATTATCATTTTCACAATAGAAAAAGCAAACAAATACCAGTTTAACCTTTCAAGCTGAAATGTTTTCTAACACATAATGTTAACATACCAATGTTGCAGATGCAAAGAATAATTTTACTGACTCTTTTCATGTAGAAATCTCAGTACATTGCAAAGGGATGGCATTGCATTTGTGCTTAAAGAAGAGATAAATTATGCAAAGAAAGAAATGTTTTGAAGGTAGAAATGTTTTTCTTGAGCAATTTCAGACACCCTAGTCAATCATCATGAATTCAACACGCACTTGAGTGCAATTTGTTCAGGATTTATTTACTATGGTGTTCTTCTTAATACTGCATCTAAATGGAAAATGGAAATTAGACTGATTCAGTATTTATGAGTGCAAATCTGATCCGCACAAACACTTCCCTGCACACAAGTTGCCAGTGACTCATCATCAGTGCAGGTGTCAGCAGAGCTGAAAGGATTTCACTGTCTGTTCCTCTGTTGTTGATTCTGAGATGTGGATGTTGGTCCTAGCCTGCACACTGCCTCTGCCAGCCGGATACTTCATGCCCGTGTTTATCTATGGTGAGTGACAGGACACAGATTAAACAAGAAGTTCTGACCGAATGCCAATAAAATTGGTTATGTTTAAATTTAAATTTGGCAGTTCAAACCAGACTAAGACCAATATTAGATTCTCACAGTATGAAAACTCCACGTTACCAGTATCACTTTGTTTACATGAAAATGTGATTTAGACCCATAAAATTCAAAAGTATTGCATAAACTGCTGCTAAATTAGTTGTAGTTTTCAAGAGCTCATGGCACATAATGTTAGACCATTTTGCTACTATTTTCTTTATGGGTTACACTGCAGGTCTAACAATTTAAAATCTCACTGCTTTTTGGAACCAGACATTGTCGTTCTTGTACGTGAGGGAGAACTGTAGTAGCCTTCTTTCAGATAGCTGACTGAAAGTGGTCAGCAACAGGTGTGGGAGGGACAATGCTGTAACATTGTAACACAACTGTAGCCTTGGTTTAAAGATAGTTTTGAAACAATCTTTTAAAAACCTAGGCATAACTTGATCCCAGTAACTGTTAAATGCATTGAGCAAACTTAGCAGATATTCTATTTGAAATGTAAAATCTCAGGATGTTTCTTTTGGTACTTCCTCAGGGGCAGCCATAGGCCGTTTGCTCGGTGAAGGAGTTGCCTATATGTCCTCTGGTGGAAGGATTTTAGGACAACAGTGGACATCGGTAAACCCTGGAGGCTATGCACTTGCAGGTAGAAGAATTTAATCTATGTTACTTTCTTCCTGATATAAGACAATAACATGAGCAAGCTCAGATGAATAACTAAGATAAATGATGTAGCACCACATTACATTCAATTCAATTCAATTCAAAAATACTTTATTAATCCCAAAGGGAAATTAAATGTTGTTATAGCTCATATTATGTAGATTTACATTGTGACTAAGAATAATTAAGTATAAAAGCAGAGAAAGTGGGCTTAAAATGTTGCATGGGGTATAAAGACTTTTATTTCTTATTTTTCTATTGTTAGATTCAGTGAAGTTATCAATAATGGTTCCCTTACCTGTGGAAGTAAGATGTCATATCACTGTGCGTTTGTTGGAAAGTAAATAAATTCTCGGGGAGGTGGAAGCTAACAAAATAGTCAGATTGTAGACTGTAGCAATCCGTCCCATCACCTGATCTGGAGGATCAGCCAATTGTGAGTCTGGCAGAATAACTACAACAGAAGATCTCAGAGACCTGGAAAGCACAGTAACATACAATATTCAATGCTGCTGCAGAACTCTCATCCAAAGGTTTACTCCGTACTTGGTAGAGTTGAAGTGGCCCGACGAATCACAGCTGATCTGGTGGACTGAAACAACTGGCAGACTTAAACCTTTCTGTTTTGTTCAACTAAACAAAGCAGCATCGAGTTTAACAACCGTCTCTTGCTAAATGTTACACTGTTAATGTCTGTGGAAATCGAGCTATACTCCACTGATGATAATATTTTAATGTTGTTTTAAATTTTTAAACTCAGAACAGACTAGTACGTCTTGTTAGCTTCTATCGCTCTCAGGGTTGATTTACTTTTCAACAAGTTCACAGTGACATGAAGGTGACATCTTTCTTCAACAGGTAAGAAGATTATATAATAAACTCCCAGAATCTCACCTGAAAAAATCCAAAACACCCATTAAGTGGGTAAGTAAAAACCAGGTGCTGTGATTCAAATTCATTTGGTCAACTATTATCCAGCAGGTGAGGGCACCTAAAAAAAATTTTGTTTGTCAATTTGCCAAAGATAGCCAAGGGACCAAAAAAAAAAAGCAAATACGTTTGTACCTGGATAGGATTTTAGATCAATTCCTAGCAATGTGAAGTTCACCATTCCACACTGAGAAGGTTTATTGACAAGTGATATTAAACATTGCTAATCTTTTCAGCAATACAGTACCAGGAAGTTGACTCTAAACTCAAAGCTTACAGTTAGCAATAATGAACCTCAAGAGTTACAGATAAAAATCTATGGGCCTCAGTGAGCATATTAACCCCATCATGCTATTGCATTTCTTCCTTGTGTTTAAATTTCATACAAAGATACATATCATTACAGTGCTTGATCTCCTGTACCATTGTCCAATGGTACCAAATCTTAATGAGAGTTTTTTAAGTATGCTACCAATAAAAACAAAAAAAAAGATATTGGTGATGTTATACAATATCTAATTTATCTGCTTCAAGCAGATTTGTAAATTATACTTTTAGATCTGAATAGATTTATTTATCCTATAGATATACAGGTCCTCCTCAAAATATTAGCATATTGTGATAAAGTTCATTATTTTCCATGATGTCATGATGAAAATTTAACATTCATATATTTTAGATTCATTGCACACTAACTGAAATATTTCAGGTCTTTTATTGTCTTATTACGGATGATTTTGGCATACAGCTCATGAAAACCCAAAATTCCTATCTCACAAAATTAGCATATCATTAAAAGGGTCTCTAAACGAGCTATGAACCTAATCATCTGAATCAACGAGTTAACTCTAAACACCTGCAAAAGATTCCTGAGGCCTTTAAAACTCCCAGCCTGGTTCATCACTAAAAACCCCAATCATGGGTAAGACTGCCGACCTGACTGCTGTCTAGAAGGCCACTATTGACACACTCAAGCAAGAGGGTAAGACACAGAAATAAATTTCTGAACGAATAGGCTGTTCCCAGAGTGCTGTATCAAGGCACCTCAGTGGGAAGTCTGTGGGAAGGAAAAAGTGTGGCAGAAAACGCTGCACAACGAGAAGAGGTGACCGGACCCTGAGGAAGATTGTGGAGAAGGGCCGATTCTAGACCTTGGGGGACCTGCGGAAGCAGTGGACTGAGTCTGGAGTAGAAACATCCAGAGCCACCGTGCACAGACGTGTGCAGGAAATGGGCTACAGGTGCCGCATTCCCCAGACCTGGGCTACAGAGAAGCAGCACTGGACTGTTGCTCAGTGGTCCAAAGTACATTTTTTGAATGAAAGCAAATTCTGCATGTCATTCGGAAATCAAGGTGCCAGAGTCTGGAGGAAGACTGGAGAGAAGGAAATGCCAAAATGCCGGAAGTCCAGTGCCAAGTACCCACAGTCAGTGATGGTCTGGGGTGCCGTGTCAGCTGCTGGTGTTGGTCCACTGTGTTTTATCAAGGGCAGGGTCAATGCAGCTAGCTATCAGGAGATTTTGGAGCAGTTCATGCTTCCATCTGCTGAAAAGCTTTATGGAGATGAAGATTTCATTTTTCAGCACGACCTGGCACCTGCTCACAGTGCCAAAACCACTGGTAAATGGTTTACTGACCATGGTATCACTGTGCTCAATTGGCCTGCCAACTCTCCTGACCTGAACCCCATAGAGAATCTGTGGGATATTGTGAAGAGAACGTTGAGAGACTCAAGACCCAACACTCTGGATGAGCTAAAGGCCGCTATCGAAGCATCCTGGGCCTCCATAAGACCTCAGCATTGCCACAGGCTGATTGCCTCCATGCCACGCCGCATTGAAGCAGTCATTTCTGCAAAAGGATTCCCGACCAAGTATTAAGTGCATAACTGTACATGATTATTTGAAGGTTGACGTTTTTTGTATTAAAAACACTTTTCTTTAATTGGTCGGATGAAATATGCTAATTTTGTGAGATAGGAATTTTGGGTTTTCATGAGCTGTATGCCAAAATCATCCGTATTAAGACAATAAAAGACCTGAAATATTTCAGTTAGTGTGCAATGAATCTAAAATATATGAATGTTAAATTTTCATCATGACATTATGAAAAATAATGAACTTTATCACAATATGCTAATATTTTGAGAAGGACCTGTATTTATCTTATTTAGTTTCTGTTTTATAGAGCCAACAGTTGAACAAAAGAGATTTGCAATACATGTGCATAGGTTGCTTTCAAAAGTTTGATAAGCAGTAAATTTGATTTCCAACCACTGTTTCTGCCTTATAGGTGCAGCTGCCTTTTCTGGTGCTGTAACCCACACACTGTCCCCGGCTCTCCTGGCTGCAGAGTTAACAGGTCAGTTCAGCCACGCTTTACCCGTCCTCCTGTCCACTCTGGTGGCCAACGCCCTGGCACGCTCTAGGGACCGTCCGTCCTTCTATGATGCTCTCTCTATCAGCAAGAAGCTCCCACATCTGCCCTCGCTGAAGAAGGCATTTCCTCAGTAAGGAGAAACACGGTGCAAATGTTTCAATGCCATAAAAAATACTCATTAAAATCACACAGGTTCAAATACACAAAAGTGAAGAAAAACTTTTCAAAAGGTCGATAAATTCTGTTAACTGAAGATAAAGCAAATTTTAATAAAAAATCCCATTACTTGGACATTATTATTAAACAAAATGTCCACAAATTTCCTAAGCCCTAACATGTCTCACAGCAATTAATCAACAAATAGCTATTTAATCTACAAAAAAATATCATTTTTACAAAGACCATTCGAAAAATTATTATAAACTAAATTATTTTTGCAACAATCTTGCTTTGTATGAGTACTGTTATTGTTTTCTAAACAAAATTCAAGCTCTAAAGGAGTCGTTATGTTAAATAACCAATTCTAAGATTTAACTGGGCCTAATTTATACAGATAAAAGACTCCAAAAATGAAGAAACATTAAAGCCAGTTCCATTAAATTTGCACCACTACAGAAACCAAGACTGAACAATGAATTTGTGAAAAGCAAACTTTTGTGCAAACAGAAATAAAAGATGCTATCTCTATATCCCTCACAGTTGGTCAGTCAGTCATTTTCTACCGCTTATTCCATAGTGGGTTGCAGGGGAGCTGGTGCCTATCTCCAGCAGTTTATGGGTGAGAGGCAGGGTACACCCTGGACAGGTTGCCAGTCCATCACAGGGCAACATACAAACAACCAAGCACACACTCATTCATACACCTAAGGGAAATTTAGAGTGACCAATTAACCTAACAGGCCTGTCTTTGGACTGTGGGAGGAAGCCAGAGTACCCAGTGAGAACCCACACATGCACGGGGAGAACATGCAAACTCCATGCAGAAAGACCCCTGGCTGGGAATTGAACCCAGGACCTTCTTGCTGCAAGGCAACAGTGCTACCAACTGTGCCACCGTGCAGCCCTTCACAGTTGGTATTATAACCAATTCATTTAGACCAATGTTGTGGCCTAAATGAACTGATTGAATGTAATTGTATCTGAACTGGATTAGTTTGTTTTGATCTAAAATCGCCAGAGATACATTTTGTGGTGGTTTGAACAGATTAACCTTTGTAGTTTGCTTCAGTCCACTTGGAGCTTCATTGTATTCTCATCTGCAAGCAATTTCCAGACTTCCTTGTAAGAGCCACACCAAGGTTTTAACCGAACATCTGCTGCTTAGGGCCCCACAACCAACAGGGGGCCCCAAAGATCCCCATAATTAACATAAGTCAGTGTAAGGCCTAATTCATACCTCCCAGTCTTCTCTACTGTTTGCTCAGCTTTGAAAACATTGTGAAGTAAATTTTGTCATCTACACCTGCCAACTTGGGTCGACCAAGACTCACCAGCCGTCCAGATGCAGCTCAAAGTTTTGGGACCACGTTGACAGCAACAATAATAAGCCCAGAAATACAACAGGTCAGATCACGAGCAAAAGAAAAACAACTGCTTGTTAGGATAATTTCTCTCTCAGGGGCAACAAGGGTAAAAAAAACTGCATTTGTATTCTGGTGAGACATCACTTTATTCTTTTCATTTTTTTCCTAGTTCTCTAACTCTGAGTAGAGCATTTATAAACCAGCAAAACATTGTCTCTTAAGAGGCTGTGGTGAAAACTGCTTATTTCTGGTTCAGCTATATTTAAAATTGTATCTGTAGGGCGGCTTGGTTGTCCTTGAGGTTAAAGTGGTTCAGGGTCATGGATGCAGAGGGGTATGTCAATCCCTCAGTCAGACTTTTATTGTGTACAGAGCTGTGCACAATAATATAACCTAAACTAAACAACTGGGGATATACTACTATATTATTACAAAAACACTTGAACATGGCCATTTATAGGGAATATTAGTTGAACTGAGAGGATCAGTGTTAGTTGGAAGGCTCCCAAACCAAATTTTGTTTTGGCCCATAAACAGCCTTGCTCTGGTCCTGATGGTGTTGTGCAATTTTAAAAAGGCCACATGCTGGTCTGCATGCTTTATAGCACAAAAATATAACTTTTCAACAACTAGGAGCATCATCTGCATTTAGTTTCCTTGGTTTAATTCTCCATCTGAAAGGCTCTGCATTGTCTCTAAGCTTCCAACCTAAAATATACAAAGAAAAACATAGAGATTGAAGTGGAAAATTACTTGTAACATGTAATGCTGTTCCAGTTGAATCATGTCAAAATTTGAATACTGAAACAAAATTCAAAAGAAACTGTTTTCTTGTCTGATTATCCAGTTCTCCAGCAAACGGAGTGAATGACAGCCTACATTTTCTTTGTAAAATTATTTAACCCTAGCTGGTTTTGTTGGACGTTTTACATATTTTTCTCTCTTGCAGAATTCCCTCCACACCACTCGGGCAGGTTTTGAGAAAGAAATCAGTGCAGCTTCAGAAAGCAGCTGGTCCGGCAGAGGTCCAGTCTGCTGTCAACAGCAGCAGTGAAGCACAAATCCCTGTGGTGGACTCACATGGTACGCAAAGAACTGTAAATATACATACCTGGATCTCACTATACCGACTCAGACCACTCTGAAAAAGCAAAGACATAAGAAGATGTGGATTACAAACAGAAAATCAATAAAATACTTGAGAAAGTGAATCTCACTGTTATTCTGAGAGATTTTAAAAGAAGAGCAAAAACCTGGAGAGGCACTAACAGTTCAATGACGTGAAAGAGCTCACAAAGTAAAAATTTTGTGAAAATAGACCTTTCAGCATTTCAACACCAATCAGATGGGCAATTTTTTTATGTCTGGAACCTTTAAGCCGCCAAAACCTGATTGCCTTACTTATACCAACCTTCTTTCTGCTTTGTTTTTGTCAGAGTCACAGGTTTTTCTTGGCTTTGTTCTGCGATCGGAGCTGCTGCTATTCCTACATCGCTGTCAGACTCAGGTAAACGGCCGCATACATAGGCAGGGACTTTTGCAAAGCTTAGAGGATCACCGTTTGAAAAGGAGCTGTTTAGAAAGTAGTTCTTGTCTTTAAAATCCCTCTGATTGAAAAATAAATAAAATGGGAGCACAATGTACAGACAAGTCTGCTGAGAGCTTGATGTAAAAGCAAATATTATGACAGCTCACCTCTATCTAAAGGCAATATGTACTCACAGATAAATGCTGCATATCAAACAACTTGCACTACAGCTTTGAGCAAGGATTAATTTTAGAAAATATAAATAGAGACTTTTAAATAGTAGTAACAACAGCTAAGGCTGAATCCTACTTCATGAAATGAATGCTTATTACTTTTGTGCAGCATACGGAGGGACGGCTGGATGAGGTCTGCAGCATACATCCAAACCTAATTCTGGTATCACCTCACAACACAGTAGAGGAGGTAAGAATATTCAACACACAATAAATTCACCTCAGGATTAGATCTGAGAAAGAGATAGGAATCAATATCAGCTTTATTGGCCAAGTTGTGAACAAAAACAAAGAATTTGACTTCTGTTCCACTTTGCTCTCAATGTAAAAACATATTAAATATAAATACCGGTATATAAAATTGGAGGGAGATACATGTTTATTCTTGTAAATATGTATATATAGAGTATTTTCAAAAAAGAAGAAGATTGGTTGAATTAGTCAAATGTGCATGGTATTGATCAGGACACTGACAGTTAAGTTTGAAAGCCTGGGGACAGAAACTGTCTCTGTGGCACCTTGTTTTTGCAAACAGTCTCTGTAGCGCCAACCTAAAGTTAAAAGTCTAAACAGTTTGTGTCCAAGATGTGTGGGGTCTGCAGAGATGTGTTTCTTGTTTCACTTTCTTTCTCTTTAAATTATTACCTTTGATAGACACATCTGAGAAGCAACATTTTGTTTTAGATTACATAGTTTTGTAAATGTTTTGTGAAATGAGAAGCAGTAATCTCTCATACATGCTCCTAATATAATGTCCCCTCGGCCATTAAGTCATTAATTTCCTTCTCAGAAAGGCTCCTTCACAGATGCGACAATCTATAACATCTAATAGTAATTCACATGACTTTTGGACTTTCAGCATTGGCGATATTTACTGTTTTTTCTTCAACGTCGGCCTCAAAACGGATGGTTTCACTTCCTCAACCTCCACCCATCAAAACAAAATTATTTATGGTAATTAGGTTGTAATGAAGTTGGAAGCAACAAGGCAAGATAAGTTAAACAAAAATCAACCTACCAATAATTCTATTTGTATATCCTTTTTTACATCCCAAAAACGTTTTATCTATTCGTCTGTTTGAACTGAGGTTTTGCTCATGTCTCAGCTTTTCCTAAAATATCCATTTTCCCAATTTGCTAAATTCAACAGACTTTCAAAGGCTCCTGTGTTAATAAGCTGTCTTACCTTGTCTGTTTGAGGAAACCTGCATACCCACACATGCATAGTGAGGAACTCAGTGTTTTAATTATGGGGTAAGAACGCAGTCAAAAACAATGTGTATGTAAAGACGGAAATGTGTGCATATTAGTCAATAGTTGTGCATAAGTAAAATCTAAAAGAGGTATTGTATATTTTCTCTACAAGAATACAAAATAAAATGTTACAGCTTCAAGAAATTACAAACACAAAGTTCAAGTTTACAGTTGTGGTTTATTCTTTATGAATACAATATGCTATAACAGTTTGTGAATACGATTTCTTTTCTATGAGAATACGAATTTACATCAGCAACTTGGTGTCACGTGATCTCAACCTGGTTAGTGGAGCACAGTTAGTAAATTTGCGTTGCCCATTGCGCTGTCACACTCCTCACCGCCAGTAAACGTAGTGCCGGAATGGGAGATAGTTCAGTCTAAAAGGAATATTAGGAACAGACGGGAGATAGGGGGGAATCAAGAGTATTATAAATAAAGCATTGTTCTTATTTCTATGAAATACAAAACTAAAACATAGAATATAGTGGGTGGAGTTATACAATGATGTACAGTAGGTGGCAGTAGATGATGGACCAAGAAACTATGGTACAAAGCCAGGTATTGTTAAAAAGTTTTTATATGTGTTAATGTTGTTAATATATGCTCTTGATCCGTCATCTTGGCGCTAGTGCTGCTGCTTCTTCTGCTGGCGGTTCGCAACAAACACTATATTTTATGTTTTAGTTTTGTATTTCATAGAAATAAGAACAATTATTTATTTATAATACTCTTGATTTCTCCCCTCTGTTCCTAATATTCCTTTTAGTCTGAATTATCTCCCATTCCGGCACTACATTTACTGGCAGTGAGGAGAGTGACAGCGCATGCGCAAAGCGAATCGACTAACTCTGTGCTCCACTAACCAGCCTGAGATCACGTGACACCAAGTCGCTGATGTAAATTCGTATTCTCATAGAAAAGAAATCGTATTCACAAACTGTTATAGCATATTGTATTCATAAAGAATAAACCACAACTGTAAACTTGAACTTTGTGTTTGTAATTTCTTGAAGCTGTAACATTTCATTTTGTATTCTTACAAAGAAAATATACAATACCTTTTTTGGATTTTACTTATGCACAACTATTGACTAATATGCACACATTTCCGTCTTTACATACACATTGTTTTTGACAGCGTTCTTACCCCATATTTAAGACCCCAAAACGGGGTTTGAACCCAGGACCTTTTTGCTGTAAGACAGTAGTGCTACCCACCGTGCCTTCGTGCAACACCTGAATTCTTTTCCAGTTTTCACAATTCATCACACATGTCAGGATGTGTTTTAAATGGCTTTTCTTATTTGTCTTATGATTTCAAGTATTGCCTACATTAATCGTGCCGAGAAACAAAATCTGTTTGTATTTCTAGATTCAATGTTGCTTGAATGTGGCTTCAGTGTTTATCTCTTGCACAATGCATTATATAATAGATCTGCAGATTGTTTGAAATTGTGAGGTACTTTGAGTTCATTGAATAGAGTACATAAATATTTACTTTACATTTAGACAGCCCAATGAAAGGAAAATCTCTATATATGTAGGAGAGTGTTTAAAGGAAAATGAGTGATTATAGAAACAGCTACAGCCTGCGATTTATGAGGATTACGTGCTAGAAAATTGCCATAGAACTATAGAATATAGAGAAAGCATAGGTCTAAGTTGCGCCTCCCTTTTTCCTCACAGCTTTCTACATAGCAGAGATTAGACCATATGCTCATGTTTTTGTCACCTGTTTTGTCATTTCACAGCATTTATGTGAAAAATTATGATACTCTATTAAAATGAAATAAACAGAATGTGAATGTGGTTATTTTGCATTTACCCCAACCAAAGATATAGATCTGCTTTTTTTAAACCCTATATTTAGATCTTTAGATAATTTAAAGCTAAAACCAGGTGTTTAAAAAGCCTGTTTAAAAAATCATTACCGTTATCAACATATCATCATTTCTCAATCTCTGAGATCAGGCTGACTTGGATTACCAAAATAGTTTCTGTTTGCTAAGTACCAGAATAGTGAGTGAGAATTAGAGAATTATTACAACTTTCTTTAAATTCAGAACTAAACATATGTTTTGTTAGTAATTGGCAGAATTTCCTTTAAGCTTTATGACTTGGGTCAAACATTTCATGTATCCTTCCTCAAGCTTCTCACAATAATTTGCTGGAGATTTGGCCCATTCCTCCTGACAGAGCTGCTGCAACGGAGGCAGGTTTGTAGGTTGCCTTGATCTCACACATCTTTTCAGCTCAGCCCATACATTTTCTCTGGGACTGAGATCAGGACTTTGTGATGGCCTCTCCAAAACACTGACTTTGTTGTCCTTAAGCCACTTTGTAAATAATTTAATAGTGCTCAGGCTCATTATCCATTTGGAAAATCCATTTGTGCCTAAGCAATAACGTCCTGCCCAATGTCTAGAGATGTTGCTTCATTATATCCACATTATGTTCTTTCTTCATGATCCCATCTATTTCGTCAAGTGCATCGACCCTCCTGCCTCTAAATATCCCCACAACACGATGCTGCCCTCCCGTTCTTTAACGTTTGTAAGGTGTTTACAGGCTTGCACGTTTCCCTCATTTTTCTCCAACTGTAGCAAAGTTCATTATGGCCGAAACACATTCATTTTATTTTCATCAGACTACAGAATATGTCTTTAAAAATTAGGGTCTTTGTCCCTTAATGTCAGGCATTGAAAAAAAAAAGGACATTTTTCTGTTTATGCGGTTTTATGTAAATACCTGGTGTCAGCTATAAGTATGTTTCCTTCTTCATGTTACCATACAGGTTACAACAGGCAGCTGTTCTGTTTTTAAAGTGCTGTTGGTTTAGAGTTACATGAAACACTGTGAGTGTGGCACTTAAAGTGAGCCTTTTGAAAATGTTTGCCAGAGTCTGCAGTGTTACATTTTCTGGCATGCTGCTGGTTTCAGAACAAACAACATCTTTGCACAACACAGCACTAAACAGCAAATTGCTACGGTTAGGACTCAGTATCATGCAGCTTTTAGCATGGGAGACAGACATTTCCTTCCAGACTCTGAGGAGCAACAGCATGAGACAAAACAAAGTAACCTCATATTCAAAGGTTGGATGACAACAACCTCACTTTAGTCTGAAATCCATGAGAAAAAAACAATATTGTCATGTTATTTTTTACACTTACTCTCCGACAGCAGAAACACTATTAAATAATAATTATTACAACTCCGAACTGAAACAAAAACATAGAAAAAAAATAAAAGTGGTTATTGCGGAACTGAACATGCCAACCAGATTTATTGGCACCTCTAGAAAAGTTGTGTAAAACTCTTTAAAACAAATATATCTATTTTTGCAGAAGAATAATTTCACACTGGGAATTTAGTTGCACAAGTTTCTGTCCAGTGAAGGAAAATGGTCCTCAACAGTCACCAGCACCTCTGGAGTCATTCCTTTGTTGAGCCCCTATTGCCAATCGGACAGCACTGAGTTACAGGTTGTCTGTAAGGTTTAGGGCTAGGGACTGAGATGGCCATGGAAGAAGGTTGATTTAGTCTCCGGTGAAGCCTTTCTCATTTAATTTGATCATATGTTTTGCTTTGCCATCTTATTAGAAGATCCATTGACCTACCTATTTTAAGTTTTTTTTTGGTGGAGTCAACTCTTCATCATGCTATTCACAAAAATCTCCTGGCATTTAAAATAGTTGATGATGCCACACACATTAACAAGGTTTCCAGTGCCTTTGGAGGCCCACAGCATCATAGATCCTCTACCATCCTCTACCTTTGATTTATGTCAGAGACTCACCTGGAGTGTTTCCTCCTGAAAAACTCAGTCCCAGTCACAGTTTCAGTTAAAGTCCAAATAGCTTAGCAAACTCTATATGTTTCCAAGAAACTGTAGAAAGTAAAGTTTAAATAAAAATGCTTTAATTGCATTTATTTTAAAGGAATTCTTTGGATAGCATTAATTAAACCACCATAGATTTAAAACATTTATATCTTAACATCTAATTAAGGGCTGGATTTTTCAGTGTAAAATTATGCTATTGCAATAAAAGCTTAATCTGAAAGGTTTTTACAGGTTCTTACCAGGAGTGCCAACAAATTTCTCTGTGTCAGTAAAGTAATTTCTTTTTGTACCCAGACATCTTTTTGTTAAAATCTGTATTGTCAGATGGCTTTCTTTCTCCCCTCAGGTCTACAGTATACTGACCATGACTCGAGCTCAAACCTTATTTGTGGCCGATAAAGGAAAGCTAGTGGGACAAATCACATGGTCAGAGGTACTAACTGTTAAAAATATTATGTGTGGAATTTTACTGTTCCGCACAAATAGGAGTAAGTCCTTATGCATGACCACTGACACATTTATAAACAGGGTGCATGTAGGTGGTTAATGGTTTACAACTTTTCAGGATCAAATTGGCTTTTATTTTCAGCTGAGTTTGTTTTTCTCTCTCTTTTCAGATGAAGCAAATATTGGATGGCTTGGCTAAGGAGATCTGAGTATCATCAACATGTGATCAGCACTTCCTGTCACAATATTCAAGCTGACATTAATGCATCTGTCTCTGATTTGCATGCAACAAAGCCCGCGCCCGATAATGATGTAATTTCTTCATTCCCCAAGTGAAAAGATGTGTGCAAATGAACAAAACTGTAATTAATTGGTGGCTCAGAGGTTAAATATTCATTAAAGCCTTTTGTCTTTGCCTTTATTTGTAATTAGCAGTGTTGGGTCCAGAGAGGAGATAGCACTCTATATCATTCACTCATCTGTGCTTTTTGTCATGGTAATAAGATAAGTACTTCTGCCCACAATGATATTCAGTGGGCATGAACACAAAAGCATTTTTAGTAGGTTATGCACCAGTTGCCACAAAAGAAATCTCTGCAATTTTACCTCCTGATATGCAAGTCTCAGTCTGTATCTATTCTTTTTTACAAATTTTCTTAGAACAGTTTCTAAAGTGTGTCATGTATTTGTATGAAGCCTCCTTTGCCCTGACACCCCTAAATAAAATACATTGCAACCAATTAGATTCAAAAATGACCAAATTGGTAAAAAGGGTCGACCTATGTGCATTTAGCCTTTAGCTGTTCTGTGAACACACTTTAGAGGTTAGTTAGAGAACAAACATCATGAAGACCAAGGGACACAGCAGACAGGTAAGGGAGAAAGTTGTTTGGAAGTTTCAAGCAGGATCAGGTTATGAAACAATATTTAGCTATGATCATCACACAGAGCTGTTCAATCGATCATCTGAAAATGGAAAGGGTATGGCACAACTACAAACTGACCAAGACATGGATGTGCAATCTAACTAGACAGACAGGACAAGGAGAGCATTAACCAGAGAACAGACAAGATGTCCATTATAACTCTGGAGTAGCTGCAGAGATTCACAGCTCAGGTGGGATAATCTGTTGACAGGATAACTATTAGTCATGCACTCCACAAATCTGGCCTTTATGTAAGATTTTCAAAGCAAAAAAAGAGAGCCATTACTGAAAGAACTCAACAAGAAGTTTTATTTTAAAACTTATCAGAAGCTACGAAGGGGACAAACATGCGCTGGTGTGATGAGCCTGAATATTTTACATTTTGATCTCCATGCAAAGCATGGTTGAAGCAAAACTGATAACTCACATCACTCTAAACACATTCCCACTGTGAGTGATAGTGGTGGTAGCATCATGCCCTGGGGAGGCTTTTCTTAAGCATAGACCGGGAAACTGGTCAGAGTTGATTGGAAGATTGATGGAGGCAAATACAAGGTAATGCAGGAATAAAATCTGTTTGAGGCCGAAAGAGACTTGAGGCCTATGCGGAGGTTTATCTTTCAGCAGAACTATAACCCTTAACATACAGGCAGAGCTACGATGCAGCCGTATTCAGTAGCTTGAATGGCCCAGTAAACGTCCGGACCAAAATCTATTTAAGCATCTGTGGCAAGACTTGAAAATTGGTGTTCTCTCAATCAGGTCTGACATAGCTTCATTTTATTTCCAAAAAAGAAATTTGCAAACATTTTCATTTCTATGTGTGCACCAGTGGTAGAGACATACCCTTCTACAAAGCTTTGACTTGGGAGCTGAATACAAAAGTAAAGAAAACAATATATTATTTTACTTCCTCCCCATAATTATGCACTATTTCCTGTTGGTCTATCATATAAAATCTCCAACAAATACATTGAAGTTCATGATTGTAACATGACAAAGTAATTTTGCAAGGCACTGAATATTTATTCCCTCCAGAAGGAGTGAATGCTGCAAGTCACTGAATGGATGTAATCTCCTGGGTTTCCTTAGATAGAAAAACTTTTTATCCAATTTGAATAAATAACTGACTCCGACTGCACTGTTCAATGGTTAGGATTAATTGGAATGTATGAACCTGACTGTTGTGAAGTGCCTTGAGACAACATGTGTTGTGAATTGGCGCTATATAAATAAAACTGAATTGAATTGAATTGAATTAAAAAATATTGAGCAGATTATTATGCTCTGACAGGGGGATCTACGGGGGGTGGGGGGGACCCCTGCTTTAGACCCTGTAGACCCCCAGCTGGCCTCCTACTTTTAAGTCCTTAAAATTCTTGTAATAACTAATCACTTGTTTGTTCAAAAGCCTCTTACAGTTTTTAAATTAAACATTAATTTATCAATAGGTATATAATTGTAGATCAAATCTGAGGTCCCTGAAAACTTAATTACGGGAATGCATCAAACACAGTCTGCCTCTCAAGCACATTAACGAGGCAGTCTGTCTGCAGCTCAGCAGAGAGGAGCAACTGAGCTGTTCAAGTTTCTGGAGTTAGAGTCCGTTTGTTCAGGTGATGTAAAGGCAACTTAAGTTTGCAATGAATGAAATGTCTGCTGAAGTGACAGACGAAGTGTAACAGGAAAAAAGTGAGGGATGAGAAGGAAGAACACTCTGAGATTTAAAGAAAGAAGAATGATAGAGAGACCAGGAGGGTCACAGGTGAAGGAGGCCACTTAAAGTGGGTGAAGAAATGAGTCAAGATGAAGAAAATTATGTTATTGTAAGCAGATGAGAAGATTTCAGAGTCAGAAAGAGAGAAAGAAGACGGGAAGAAGAACGGCAAAGAGTCAAGGAATCCAGGCTATCCAGCTGGAGCACCTGGTGTGGATTTATTCTCGGTATAACTTCCAGTGCAGAGATATTATCTGTACAAGTCCACAGGTGTGTTATGAAGATAGATAGTCCAGGCTTTATAGATGTAGTCAATTTATGTTAAAATTTTATGTCATAATAAAAGCAAATCCTACAATGCAGAAATGGAGTGAAAACTGTATTTGATCATTCTGATTTTCACTTTTTTCTTTTTAGATCAATGAACTTTAATGAAGAGGGTCCCGCATTGCCACCCTGCCTAGACCTTTTGTGCCTCCTTTGCCCACGTATGTAAATTTTCCCAGATCCGCCACTGTCCTCTGACAATGTTTTCTTCTTCGCTGAAAATAATATTCTGTGCGTGCTGCTTTTTATCAAGCTGAAAATGAGTATTTTTACATTGTACGTCTCTATTGTTCCAGCTGTCCTTTGGCTTTTTGTGTCATGTATTCATCCTAAGTAACCCCACATGTTTTTGTTGCAGTGGGGAACCAGACCATCATTACTTCTATACTTTCCTGATGGAGTCTGATGAGTCACTGAAAACCATTTGTTTAAGCACATCTTCTGTCTGATCACAAATAAAAGGGGGAAACAGCCACAATGCATAGCAGTGTCATTTTGTGCAAACATTCCTCAAAGGAATATGATGACAAATCGCACAAACAGCTCCATTCAGCATCCCCCTGTCTCTCTGAAACACGCAGGCTTGCTGACGTACTTACAGAATCACACACCGACCACACATGAACTGCTCCCCTCCTCCCTCTCTGTACTTCCTTGTTTCTTCACCCTGCACCTGGGGCTCTCAAATAGAAAAGTGTGAATTATAGCTAATCATGCTTCCGACTCAGACAGATAATTGGACGGAAGGCGTTTTTTCCCTCCATATTCAACTGAGAAACTTAAAGTAGACAGACTTTTCTGTTTTTCCCGTTATTCTCATTTTGTCAAGAGTGTGAGAGAAAAATTGATCCACAACATTATATTAAAACCAATGCTTTATAGCAATGTATTTACACCAAAGTCATTCAACTCTTTACAGCTCAGCTCTGTATGGTTTCAATGCAGAATAAAAAACTAAAATGTCACAGTTAAACTGTACATTCACATGAAGAATAGGCCTACCCAGCAGAAGCAAAAATAGTATTTGTAGTCTCTCAAGGTCAAGCCTTTAAATCCTTCCATTTGATGCATTTTGAAGAGTTTTGTCTCAAAAGGTCTTACAGAACAATCATTGCTGGTGGATGAGACTTCAAACCTCACTGACTCTAATGGACATTTCCACTGTGATGGGCAGCATCTTTTGGTCCCAAGCCTAGTTGTAAAAAACGTCGTCCTCAGACAGAGAGCTGCTGTCGACGTGGCGGACGGCAGCTTCTGCTGTCACCATGCTTCTGTTTTCAAAGGGAGTATCAACATCCTGCTGAGGGTAACATGTTACGGAAATCGAGCCGACCAATGGTGGGTGGATCAGGCTGGTTGCAATGCTGTCACCATAAGTCTGGGTGTGAATGCTGTACAGATGCTGGGGGACACCAACACTTCCTCCGTCAAGCAGATATTTGGACAAGAAGTGGCCCTCCGTAGCTGAAAAAGGGATACCACTGTGAGTGAGTTGCTGAAAACAATTTTAAATAACTGGCGAAAACAATCACAGCTGGATTTTCTTAGGTTGTTTAATTGATCTGCATTTGCAAACTGTTTGCTTGTATTATTTCAAATTGAGAGGCACTGCTTTGAACCAGCTGTCGCACAGTATGTGGCTGTATTCTTGAACAGCTCCCGACTGTAAATAAATAAATAATAAATAATAACGAATAAATACAAACAGCACAGCAATTAAACAAGCTGTTATCTTTCATATGCCATATGCTTAATTTCATAATCGTCACAGAGCAGTGAGCAGTGAACACATCGAACTTTAGCTGACCAAAACCAACACATGTGCTTGTCTCCACTTTGCTAATTCGTTTCAGATCAAACAAATTTTAACACCAGAGAAAGATAATCGGACTAAATGCTAAATGCAGTTTTCAAATAAGGAATTAATTTATTAAGGGAAATCATTTTTAAGGTTTTGGTATTCCAGCAAACCACAGTGAGAGCCTTTATCCACAGATGGAGAAAACTTGGAACAGTGATGAATCTTTCTAGGAGTGCCAGCCTACCAAAATTACTCCAAAAGCACATCAACTACGCTTTCACAAGGTCAAAGAAAAACCCACAGGAATACCTAAAACACTGCAGGCATAACCTGCATCAGTTGAAGTCAGTGTTCATGATTCAGCAATAATTAAGAGATTCAGCAAAAATCATAGCTTCCAGGAGAGAGGCCCAAGCATACAGTAACTTTAGCTGACCAAACCATACAAAAGCCCATCAAAAAAAGAAACAACTTTGTAATGATTCCCAAAACGTTTTGAAAAATACCGCGGTTGGACAATGAAACTGAAACACCTGGTTTTAGACCACAATAATTTATTAGTATGGTGTAGGACCTCCTTTTGCGGCCAATACAGCGTCAATTCGTCTTGGGAATGACATATACAAGTCCTGCACAGTGGTCAGAGGGATTTTAAGCCATTCTTCTTGCAGGATAGTGGCCAGGTCACTACGTGATACTGGTGGAGGAAAACGTTTCCTGACTCGCTCCTCCAAAACACCCCAAAGTGGCTCAATAATATTTAGATCTGGTGACAGTGCAGGCCATGGGAGATGTTCAATTTAACTTTCATGTTCATCAAACCAATCTTTCACCAGTCTTGCTGTGTGTATTGGTGCATTGTCATCCTGATGCACGGCACCACCTTCAGGATACAATGTTTGAACCATTGGATGCACATGGTCCTCAAGAATGGTTCGGTAGACCTTGGCAGTGACGCGCCCATCTAGCACAAGTATTAGGCCAAGGGAATGCCATGATATGGCAGCCCAAACCTTCACTGATCCACCCCCATGCTTCACTCGGGGCATGCAACAGTCTGGGTGGTACGCTTCTTTGGGGCTTCTCCACACCGTAACTCTCCCGGATGTGGGGAAAACAGTAAAGGTGGACTCATCAGAGAACAATATATGTTTCACATTGTCCATAGCCCAAGATTTGTGCTCCTTGCACCATTGAAACTGACGTTTGGCATTGGCATGAGTGACCAAAGGTTTGGCTATAGCAGCCCGGCCGTGTATATTGACCCTGTGGAGCTCCCGACGGACAGTTCTGGTGGAAACAGGAGAGTTGAGGTGCACATTTAATTCTGCCATGATTTGGGCAACCGTGGTTTTATGTTTTTTGGATACAATCCGGGTTAGCACCCGAACATCCCTTTCAGACAGCTTCCTCTTGCGTCCACAGTTAATCCTGTTGGATGTGGTTCGTCCTTCTTGGTGGTATGCTGACATTACCCTGGATACCGTGGCTCTTGATACATCACAAAGACTTGCTGTCTTGGTCACAGATGCGCCAGCAAGACTTGCACCAACAATTTGTCCTCTTTTGAACTCTGGTATGTCATTCATAATGTTGTGTGCATTTCAATATTTTGAGTAAAACTGTGCTCTTACCCTGCTAATTGAACCTTCACAGTCTGCTCTTACTGGTGCAATGTGCAATCAATGAAGACTGGCTACCAGGCTGGTCCAATTTAGCCATGAAACCTCCCACACTAAAATGACAGGTGTTTCAGTTTCATTGTCCAACCCCTGTATTTAGTGGATTTATGAGAGAAAAGGTGAACTCTTTGGATGGATGTGTCACTTTACCAGAATCCAGTCAAACATGGTGGTGGTAGTGTGATGCTGCTTCTGGACCTGGATGCCTTACTGTAATTGATGGAAACATTATTTGTACTCTGTACCAGAAAATCCAAAAGGAGAATGTTTGGTGATCAGTTTGTGACTTTAGGCTTAAGCACACTTGAGTAATGCAGCAGGTCAATGATCCAAAGCCCACTAGCAAGTCCAGCTCTTAATGTCAAATGAGGGTTTTGGACTATCCTATTAAAAGTCTGAACTTTAATCTGATAGAGATGCTGCAGCATGACTTTAAACTGCTTTGATCCCTTGAAATTTGTTTTGTCTGACTTTCTGTAACCTGATGTATTTCAGTATTTTCTCTATTTAGCTCTGTTTTAATCATTGTTTCTGTTCTGTTGTTCAG
The DNA here is from genome assembly GCF_021462225.1 of Girardinichthys multiradiatus. Taxonomy (NCBI): domain Eukaryota; kingdom Metazoa; phylum Chordata; class Actinopteri; order Cyprinodontiformes; family Goodeidae; genus Girardinichthys; species Girardinichthys multiradiatus. Next base: position 13,919,689 of record NC_061794.1, read on the forward strand.
CCAAATTATCTAAGCTCCTTGGTCTTGCTCTCCAATTACCTGCTATTTATTTATATATACTTGCCTGGTTTCCATGTCACTAATTACCTCCACACTATTTAAGCTTTCTGGTTTCTTTGTTTCATTGCAGAATTTTACTGTTGTCTTACTCTGGTTCATGTGTTGATTCTCCTGGTGGTCTGTTGCTAGTTCCTCAGTTTCTATTAGGGTTAGCAGGCAATCACTTTTTCACAAAGGGCCAGGTTGGTTTGGGGAACTTTTCCATTAATAAATAAAATCACCATTTAAATTAGTTTCTTTCTATTTTCTTAATTAGAATTGAAAAATACCTGTTGAAAATTTCTTCACAAAATACTTTTTGATAGTAAGCTCCTAATAGACATAATAGTTGTTCATAGCTAATGGAGGAAAAAATTTAAATAAAACTTAACGCTGTTATTAGGTGTTTTTATAAGTCCATATAAACAAACAGGATGGTAATTGTTGTGACATCAGTAACAATTGGATCAGAGTTAATCCAAAGGTGGATTTTGTTTTAGTCTGGCCTTTTTTATTAAAAGAAAAGAAAAAAGAGAGGGCAAAAATCATTTATCAGGTCACAAGTAAAGGCAAACTTTTAATCTGCTACTCTTCCAAATTTCTGTAACAGCAGGTTGTGCAGGGCTAACACTAGCATGTACATAAACAGGAGAACCTTCTGTTTCAGCCTTATTAGTTATTATTAATATACTGTAGGTCCCATTTTCTGCAGTAATGCAGGCAATAGCTTGTAGAAAGACTGGACTGATTAATGTAAGGTATGATGGCTAGACAAATTAAACTTAGCTTACCAAAGATGACACATCACAGTTATTTTAAAGCAGGGTGTGGGGGGAGGCATCTCTTTTTTACCTCCGTATCAATCACCTCCATATAAACACTGCATTTTGTTTGTACTTGTGTTACCTTTGCCTAATACTTAAATTTGTTGATGATTACTTGTGACAAACATACAAAAAAATAAGAAATCACAAAGAGGGCAAACACTTTTTGTATCTGAGATTAAGTCAAATTGGGAGGTCATGCATTTATAACATTATGATTTTATTCAAAATGTAAAACCAGTTATGCTTTAAAACACAAGTTCACTCTCTGATCTCTCTGAAGTCTTTTCTCTCAAAAGTCCATTAGTGAAAATGGACGCCTTCAAATAATGAGTTTGGGATTGTAATCAGCCAAGGTAATTACAGAAGAAACAGCCCATGATGTTGTTTTAATCTTTTGCTTCATTTGTATTCAGTGAACTTTACAGGGCTTCCTGAAACCTTATCAAGACTATGAGCTCCAGTGACTCACCAACCTTGTGAGCTGGTGGATGGCTGCTCCAAGCAATCACTCATGGACCACATGTTCATTGCTGCCTCGGCCAGGGCAAACTGTTCTGCTACACCTGAGAAACAAAACATAAACACATTTCCTTGTGGTTTTCTCATAAGTCAACCCCTTGTCTTTTCTCAATAGGGCTAACAGATGTTACAAATTAGAGAAAATCCAATAAGAGCAGTAGATTTAAGTCACTGTCCTTGGAAGCCCTTAGGGTTATTGATTTCTGTAGCCCAGGCTAATCAAACAGAAACTATGTCAGAGAGATTAGAGTATCTCCCCATCTCTGCTGACCATCTTTTGTTTTACTTAAATTGAATTCATCCAGTTGTCTCACCTGCAGCAAAACGGGCCTCTTTGATTTCATCTGTCATTTGGGAATAGAACTGCTCATCCTCCTGCAGCTCGGTCCCCATACCCCCACATCCTCCGCTTCCTTTACTCCAGCCTCCGCTCCACCCGGCCCCGCTTCGCCCACCCTCACCACATCCACCCCAACCTTTCCATTCAATCAGGTGAGCCACTCGTCCCTGAGCCATTGCTGTGGGCTTGGTGATGTGCTCCTTTATCGTGGCTACCAGGCCTAAACAAAGAGGAAGAAAAGAAGAAATACATCTTGATAAAAGTTATTAGATAAAAGGAAGGCTGGCTGAGAGGAGGAACAAAGCAGATCTTTTGATGAGGATTTATACAAAAGAAACTGACTGAAATGTAACAGCACCCATATGACCCTTCTATAGATTGAAAACCTAATGAAAAAAAATCCTGCTATAACATAATAATAATAATAACATAATAAATAATTCTTCATAAAATGAAGAACATTATGGAGAACCCTGAGCATCCTCTTCATGAGACTATCCTACAACAACAGTGTCTTCAGTCAGAGGCTTCTTCAGATTTGCTGTTAGACGGAGCGCTACAGGAGATCCTTCCTGCCCACAGCCATCAGCATCTACAACGACTTTTTGAAGAAACCTTCATAATGAGCTACAACAACATTTAATTTGTCTTTGGGATTAATAAAGTATTTTTGAAATTAATTGCTTTGAATATGCATGATAGAAGACTCAATCCATTTCTTAAAAGATGTGTACAAAAGATGCATTGAAAATATCAAAATGAAAACAAAACTTTTGCATACTACACATTTTATTAAAAGTAGGAATCCATTCTTAATGGGATATTTGGAGTGTCTGCAGCCAACCTTATTGGAACATGACAGTGTTAAACGCAACATGTCAGTATTAATATTATTATTATTTCGAGAATGGCAATTTTGCAGTGGAGTCCCCTTGACATCTCCTCCTTGAACCGCCACCTTAACGTGGTGGAGGGGTTTGAGTGCTCAAATGATCCTAGAGGCTATGTTGTCTGGGGCCTAAATGCCCCTGGTAGGGTCTCCCATGGTAAACAGGCTCTAGGTGATGGGACAGACAAAGAGCGGTTTAAGAATCCCTCATGAAGACAAAAATATCGAGGCACGTGATGTCGCCCGGTACGGCGGAGCCGGGGTCCCACCGTGGAACCAGGCCTGGGGTCGGGACTCGCCGGAGAGCGCCTGGTGGCCGGGTTGCTCCTCGTGGAACCCGGCTGGGCCAAGCCCGAACAAGAGACGCGAGGCCATCCCCCAGTGGGCCCACCACCTGCAGGGGGACCCGTGAGGGACCGGTGCAAAGAGGATTGGGTGGCGGACAAAGGTAGAGACCTCAGCAGCCCGATCCCCGGATGCTTAGGCTGGCTCTAGGGACGTGGAATGTCACCTCGCTGGGGGGGAAGGAGCCTGAGCTTGTGCGGGAGGGCCCTTTATTAGGGGCCATCCGGTCCCTGTACGAGCGGAGCAGGAGTTTGGTCCGCATTGCCGGCACTAAGTCGGATCTGTTCCAGGTGCATGTTGGACTCCGGCAGGGCTGCCCTTTGTCACCGGTCCTGTTCATAACTTTTATGGACAGGATTTCTAGACACAGCCAATGGCCGGAGGGGGTCTGGTTTGGGGACCAGTGGATTTCGTCTCTTCTTTTTGCAGATGACGTGGTCCTGCTGGCCCCCTCTAGCCAAGACCTACAGCATGCGCTGTGGCGGTTCGCAGCCGAGTGTGAAGCGGTTGGGATGAAGATCAGCTCCTCCAAGTCCGAGGCCATGGTACTCGACCAGAAAAGGGTGGCCTGTCCTCTTCAGGTTGGAGGGGAGTTCCTGCCTCAACTGGAGGAGTTTAAGTATCTCGGGGTCTTGTTCACGAGTGGGGGAAAAATGGAGCGGGAGATCAACAGACGGATCGGTGCGGCTGCCGCAGTAATGGGGGCACTGTGCCGGTCCGTTGTGGTGAAGAGAGAGCTGAGCCAAAAAGCAAAGCTCTCAATTTACCGGTCGGTCTACGTTCCTACCCTCACCTATGGCCATGAACTTTGGGTCATGACCAAAAGAACAAAATCCCGGATACAAGCGGCTAAAATGAGCTTCCTCCGTAGGGTGGCCGGGCACTCCCTTAGAGATAGGGTGAGGAGCTCGGCCATCCAGGAGGAGCTCGGAGTAGAGCCGCTGCTCCTCCACATCGAGAGGAGCCAGTTGAGGCGGCTCGGGCATCTATACCGGATGCCTCCTGGACGCCTTCCTCGGGAGGTGTTCCAAGCACGTCCCACCGGGAGGAGGCCCAGGGGACGGCCCAGGACACGCTGGAGGGACTATGTCTCTCGGCTGGCCTGGGAACGCCTTGGGCTCCACCCGGAGGAGCTGGAGGAGGTTGTCTGGGGAGAGGGACGTCTGGACGTCTCTGCTGAGTGTGCTGCCCCTTCGACCCGGTCCCGGATAAGCGGAAGACGACGAGTACGAGTCCCCTTGACATTTTTCGCCACATGCATTATGATGCATTTTTTTCTACTCTCATATCTCATTTGTGGATGTTGGTGAACGTGAATGCATAGCTTATCTAGCAGAGATGTTGTGTTAGTAATTAAGGGGTCCTAAGTCTGAGCCCAAGTCATTCACAGATTTAATTTTTGATGCTTGTCAATCTTGGGAAAAACAGGTCCACAATCAGACTTCTTAAAAGTCCTAAGACACATAAAAATTGAACTTTCAGTTCTAGACTAAATATATACACATATTATGTCTTTCTATCCTTACAAGGACTTCCATTCTTTGTCCAGCCATTTCTATGGCCTTACCCTGACCCGAACACTAAAAACAACATAGACTCAATTTAAACCTTAGTCTTAAAACTAATCTCTAACCCGAAAACAACACTTTTTCTTATGGGGCCCAGGCTTTGGGCCTCATAAGAAGCAGTGTGTTCTCACAATGTAGTATACGTTGGAAAAATGGGTCTTACACTGTAGAAAAATCCTAGAACACGCCCGAGCCACACATGCACCCAGGCACACTTGATGAATAGCTTTGATGTTTCTTCTTTGAAGGTTTCTGCTATGATTTCTGGATGATGTTAGTTGGAAGAACAAGATATTCATTTTTCAGTTGACCTGAAAGCTTGTTTCACTTGAATACAGTTTGTCAAGATCCTTAAGTAGGTTTTGGTTTTCTTTTGTGTTTTTTTTTATAACTCCTTGTTGGTATGTTCTTTAGGTCTCCCATTTTCAGTGCATTTGTCTGAGTTCATTTTTGCTAGTAAGGAACTGTCATGCTTTTGTTCATTCTGTCTGTAAGCATTCTGTCCTTTTGTGATATTGGATTTAAATCTCTTAGATTTGTGTTTGTCATTGCCCCTTGTTTTGCAGTTTCTTTGTATCTCTGTATATTTGCAATCATGTTAATTAGTTTCCCTCCCTCAGCCACAGCCACTATGCAATCAAGAAGATTCTGTTCACCTCAGCCGCCTCATTTCTCACCCATATTGGCCTATTGTTGGTCATTGTTCTTCACTGGATTCTTCTGTTTCTGTTCATGTATTGCCCATTGACATTCGTGGTTTTTCCCCGTGATTCTTCCTTTTTTTTTCATACATGCTCCATGACCTGGTTTCCTTGGTCTATGTTTTAAGTTTCTTGCCTTTTGTTTAAAAAAAACAAAAACAACCTCTTAAGCCCAAAGGGGTTTTGTGAAGTCTGAGCTCAAATGCACAAATCTAATTAAATTTTTCTGAGAATTTACATACCGGTACTCTATCTAAACAATATTTATGTTAATAATTATGTTTTTCAAATGCGAGTGTCAATTCTGGCCTTCCTTTGCTGCAGGTTGAGTTAAACCTGGGTGGATTGTGCCAAAATGTATTTTTTAGAATCTGTGAGCTCTTTGCTTACAGCAGACACGTGTGGCGAACAGCTGAGACCGAGTTTTGCAGTTACGTCATTTTGTGGAGTTAGTTAATATTCTGATTCAACTGCCTTTGGTTTTAACTGTTTTTGGTGTTTGTAGAAATGGTTTATATCAGCTTTTAGTCAAGATTCTACTATTTCTGTGGATACCACATATGTTTGTTTAACTAACGGAACTTGCAGTAAAGAAAGTAGACGAAATCAATAGTGCTTTGGTCCAGCTCAAAGACCTGAAATCATGACATAGTCATGGAGCTCATGAAAGGTATATTAATTGTATTTAAATTTTAAGGCCGTTTCTAAAGAATGATGACTTTATGTTACTTAAGTGCAACTCTGTCAGCATTTAGACATGCAGATGTTGTGCAAGTCTCACTTTTCTACAGGTCCTTCTCAAAATATTAGCATATTGTGAAAAAGTTCATTATTTTCCATAATGTCATGATGAAAATTTAACATTCATATATTTTAGATTCATTGCACACTAACTGAAATATTTCAGGTCTTTTATTGTCTTAATACGGATGATTTTGGCATACAGCTCATGAAAACCCAAAATTCCTATCTCACAAAATTAGCATATCATTAAGAGGGTCTCTAAACGAGCTATGAACCTAATCATCTGAATCAACGAGTTAACTCTAAACACCTGCAAAAGATTCCTGAGGCCTTTAAAACTCCCAGCCTGGTTCATTACTCAAAACCCCAATCATGGGTAAGACTGCCGACCTGACTGCTGTCCAGAAGGCCACTATTGACACCCTCAAGCAAGAGGGTAAGACACAGAAAGAAATTTCTGAACAAATAGGCTGTTCCCAGAGTGCTGTATCAAGGCACCTCAGTGGGAAGTCTGTGGGAAGGAAAAAGTGTGGCAGAAAACGCTGCACAACGAGAAGAGGTGACCGGACCCTGAGGAAGATTGTGGAGAAGGGCCGATTCCAGACCTTGGGGGACCTGCGGAAGCAGTGGACTGAGTCTGGAGTAGAAACATCCAGAGCCACCGTGCACCGGCGTGTGCAGGAAATGGGCTACAGGTGCCGCATTCCCCAGGTCAAGCCACTTTTGAACCAGAAACAGCGGCAGAAGCGCCTGACCTGGGCTACAGAGAAGCAGCACTGGACTGTTGCTCAGTGGTCCAAAGTACTTTTTTCGGATGAAAGCAAATTCTGCATGTCATTCGGAAATCAAGGTGCCAGAGTCTGGAGGAAGACTGGGGAGAAGGAAATGCCAAAATGCCAGAAGTCCAGTGTCAAGTACCCACAGTCAGTGATGGTCTGGGGTGCCGTGTCAGCTGCTGGTGTTGGTCCACTGTGTTTTATCAAGGGCAGGGTCAATGCAGCTAGCTATCAGGAGATTTTGGAGCACTTCATGCTTCCATCTGCTGAAAAGCTTTATGGAGATGAAGATTTCATTTTTCAGCACGACCTGGCACCTGCTCACAGTGCCAAAACCACTGGTAAATGGTTTACTGACCATGGTATCACTGTGCTCAATTGGCCTGCCAACTCTCCTGACCTGAACCCCATAGAGAATCTGTGGGATATTGTGAAGAGAACGTTGAGAGACTCAAGACCCAACACTCTGGATGAGCTAAAGGCCGCTATCGAAGCATCCTGGGCCTCCATAAGACCTCAGCAGTGCCACAGGCTGATTGCCTCCATGCCACGCCGCATTGAAGCAGTCATTTCTGCAAAAGGATTCCCGACCAAGTATTGAGTGCATAACTGTACATGATTATTTGAAGGTTGACGTGTTTTGTATTAAAAACACTTTTCTTTTATTGGTCGGATGAAATATGCTAATTTTGTGAGATAGGAATTTTGGGTTTTCATGAGCTGTATGCCAAAATCATCCGTATTAAGACAATGAAAGACCTGAAATATTTCAGTTAGTGTGCAATGAATCTAAAATATATGAATGTTAAATTTTCATCATTACATTATGGAAAATAATTAACTTTATCACAATATGCTAATATTTTGAGAAGGACCTGTACATATAATCAGTCCATGTTTTTTTTCATGACAGTTTAACTACAACAGTAGTGTCGCTGTCAAACGTTATTTCAAGGATGCACCATTCGTCATGCCACTCAAATTCAACAAGTCAGTCCGCAGTTGGTTGTTTTTTTTTTTACCTTAATAAATAAAGTTTTGAAGACTGCTTCTTGTATTTGCTAGGGTTACCTCTCTGAAATTGTGATTCTACTTTAATGATCTGAAACATTTAAGTGTGACAAAAAAGCAAAAAGAAATCTATAAGGGAGCAAATACTTTTTCAGGGCATGTACCACAATTAGTCATTTTATTCCTGTAAAGCTGAAATATAAACATAAGTAATATAAAAGGTTTATAATTCATAAACACTCCACATGTTAAACAGAGTTGTGTTACAACCAGCATGTGTAGCACATAGAGACTGTAAAAAGGTTTTGGTTCCTCATTTACCTTCTGATGGTAACATTAGATAATGAGATAGATAATAAGATAATAGTTTCAAACATCTCATGATTGCAAACACCTAAACAAGCCAATCAGCTCAACAGATGTCAAGAAAAATTTGCAGAAAAGGTTAAAAGATTAGCTGTTTAAACTTTGCTCTTGATGAAGTGATTGCTTTTTAAAAATAGTTTTCACATGACAGCTGAGCTGATTGGCTTCTTGCTTGTTCAGATATTTGCAGTCATCGGATGTTCGAAATCATCACGCATCCATTACATGATGAACACATTGTGCTATCTGTGCCATTTTGTTTAAGTCTCATTTTTACATGTGGAAATATTTGTTTTTGCTTCCATTTTAGCAGATAAAGACCATCTTCAAGCCCTTTTTTCTGTCTCTGAAACAAACAAGAACAAACAAATAAAGAGCAAAGAGTTGTGTTTTTTGGTGTGTTGACGTTGCCTAAACTGATGCAAGCAGATAATATCTTCCTTCAGATTTAACACTCAACACTCCTAACAGAGTCATCACTGTGTGAAAGGAGGGTGAGACAGCTGTGGGTGACATAACATGCAATAAAGCGTGTTGTGAAATCTCCAGGTATTGAGGTCAAATGAAAATAAAGTGGCTGTGATATTTATATAAGCTTCTCAGCACCGAGGTAACCAGCAGTCTCTTTTTGCGTTAGGCATTTCCTGTTGCTGACACTGCTGACATTTTTCTCCTGTTTCCCCATTGATTCCTTCTTTAACATCATCTGCTCTTCTTTGACCTTTGTCTTTTCGACCTTCCTTTTTTTTTTTTATATTGGTTTAATTTTCTCCTTTGAAATATGACCAGGGCATACTGTCACTTTCACTTCCGCTCTTCATTTCCTGAAACCTTTCTACCCTTGTCTAATATGATTATATGAAAGCATGGCTTCTCGTTGTTTTGTCCAGTAATTTCAGCAGGTCATAAATAACACATTAATGCCTGAGCTACAGGAACATAGAGACTCACAACCTGAATGTAAAGTCAACTGAACAGATGACTCAGAGACCTGATGCCCGTTGCTGTTATTATTTTTGTTTTTCAATGTTGTTTAGATGAATCTTCTTGGAAATATTTGATTATAATTATTTCCTTTATGCAGATAAGAGGTTAACATCAAATCAAGTACTGATGCTCTGTTAAATATAAGCACATGATAATGTGAACAAGTCACTAGGATGTCATGATCTGTAGGACTTCGAGTTTTATTTTGTCTCAGCTCTAAATCTTGTGATTTGAGTTATTTGTGTGATTTCTAATTTAGCTTCATATTTTTTGTACTTTTTGTATTTATTATACTTCAAAAAATCCCTACATTTCTGTCTATATTAAACAATTATTTTTCCCTGTGTTCCCCTTGGAGTATTGAGTAGTCCCTCTCCCTCAGCTTCCTGCTCCCCTCGCAGCTTTTCCACATCAGTGTAATCAGACTCACCTGATCCGTGCCCTACTGATCACCTTCCTCTACATTTATACTCCTAGTTTGCGCACAGTTTTTGTCAGATGCTATTGCTTCATGTCTCACCATTTGGTTTCTATCTGTGCTCCCTCCTTGTATCCTGTTGTTTTGTGAGTCTTGTCACAACGTCAGTTTGTACCTGCTAGGGGACAAAGCCATAATGGGGCTATCAGCACAATGGGGCTATCCTTAAACAGATAACGTTACCTTTGAAGTCTAGCATGTTTGATGCTTCACTGTTAGAAATCACCAACATTTTTAAATTCCACATAAATATCAGATTATCTGTTTTTAAGATGCTTCTCCAACTTTGCTGTATGACTTTCAGCCACCACTGGAACGAAGCTTTAATAAGAAATCCTCAGCTTTTCCTCTTCATCAGTCTCATATGAAAAATACCTCCAAACGTTTGCTTTTACCTTTCTTAGTAAAGAGTCTTCTTGCTAAAGGTCTTCTTATGTTCTTGCCATTTTACATGAGCTTGAGCGTTGAGGAGCAGCTTTAATTTTTAGACATCATTGTCCAAGTGAGTCAATCCAAGAGTGGAGGGGTTGTGCGTGTGCGTGTGTGTGAGTGTGAGTTCTTGTACTTGCATCTGAGTGAGAACCATTTTTCATATTTTTATTGCAAAGTGGGGACATTTTCCTGGCCCTCACTTTTCCAAATTTTGTTCTTGGGACAGGGGTTAGGTTTAGAACTAGCGTATAAATTGAGTTATGGTTAGGGTTAAGGTTAGGTATGAACTGGTTAGGTGTGTGTGTGTGTGTGTGTGTTGTGTGTTGTGTGTGTATTCTTGTATATGATGCACTAGTATTGCAGTCAGAAGCTGTTTTCAATGTTTAAAGAGAATTAAATTTAATTTAACTGCCATGGGCCAAGTACTGTGAAGGTCATGGTTTTTATTAAGCATTGATCTAATATACAGAAGTAATGTGTTTAGCAAATATTAGCGCTGAGTGGACCATAACTACCACCTGGCCCACAGCCCAAGATGTAAACCACCTCAAACACAGCAATTATGTTAACTGGGCCAATATATACAACTTTAGTATATTCCACTAGGACAGCATCAAAGGTCACATTAACAAGAAAACTCCTATATAAGACACCACACAAATATCATTCATAGGTTGTTATTGCTTTGATATATCTGTCAATTAATGTTAGGTTTTAGGATGCAGGATGATCAAGGGAAAAAACCTGCTGAACAGATATGAAACAGTAAGGAAAAACAACAGTGAAACCGATAAGAAATTACAGATAATACTGCACTTATTCTGCAAAACATGTCAATGTGAGAGCACTTATCTTTTATAATGAGTAATTAAAAATTTGTTTTTGGGGGCACAAACTTGTTTTGGCAAATAAGTCACAAATATTTGAAAACTAAAGGCAAATAAACAGTTACAAAAAACACTGTGGTTTTGACCAAGGCTGATAATGATCCTCATCCAACCAGTTCTGCCAGATTCAAAATATGTGGGACACAAACAGTTGTAAAGTAGTCAATTTCTACAAAATACTTGAGAAAATCTAGAAATTTCAATTTCAAGTTCAGTTGACTACAGTCACACACAAGCATATCACATCAGGTGACCGTGATAAAAGCATTATTATTCAACAATGTGAAGGAGGTTTGTCCTATTCGCTCAGATGTTTAGTTTAGTTTGTTCCTGAATGTTGAAGTGAGAATGCAAACCATGACAAGATCAAAGAGATTACTGGGGCCTTCAGAAAGAAGATCGTAGCAGCCATGTGTCTGGTAAGGGATTTACCGAGGTCTTAAAAAAATCAAATAAGCCATTCCACTGTAAGAAAAAGTGGAAGATCATCAAAATGACTGCCAATATGGCAAGGCATGGCTGTCCAAAAGGTTTACACTAAAAGGCAGACCTCAATAAGCAAACAGAAGTCCACAAAAAAACCTAAAATATTAAAGCAGCGCCTTTCAACTGTTGATATAAAAGTGCAAGCCTTTACAATTTAAATGAGACAAACTGGCATGTCAGGCAAAGAAATGAATAATCCCTGAAGTAGGTAGTAGGCCCATAGTAACTCTGGAGGAACAGCTGAGATCCACAGCTTAAGTGGGAGAATCTGTGGACAGGTATGTATCTTTGCCCTTCTACTTTACAATTATGTGCTACTTCGTGATGGCCTGACACAAAAAAAAATAATAATAATTACACTAAAATTTGTGGTTGTAATGTAAAAAAAAGCTTAAGAGGTTTAAATACTTTTTCACACATGAACTGATACATCTGTCTGGCGACACATACAGGAGCAAGTAGAATAAAAGCAGAAACCTGTGTGAAAACATTAAAAACAGTTTGGCAGAGGTCACCACACCTCACCAGAAAGTGTGCTGCCAGTTAGTGATGACAGATTATGTTTGAGTAAATGTTAAAAAGTCTTTTAAACGCACTGAATGTACTCGTCTAACTTATTCATGAGGTTTTTGTACTGCTGGTAATTACTCTGTCAGTCTAATAGAAGAGCTTCCACTCGGAAAAGTTCAACAAGACATAACATATTAACTAAGATAATGAGCCTCCCAAAGAGGGGAGAAGCTGTAAAGATGGGGAGGTGACACAGGGTGGGGGGAGGGCGGACGAGGAGGATGCATTCACATGAGAACAGGAAGTGAAACATGAAAGTAAAAAAAAAATCTGAAGATGAATATCAGTGTCTGTTTGGGTGAGTAAGAGAAAGACATGAGGGAAGGAGGAAAATGGTGCTTCCATCCCCCTGTGGTTACCAGCATAGCTTTCCAGTATTGATTCATAATGCAACCCAAAATATGACTCCGTTTTTGTGTTTCTCACCTATCAGAGAGGATGTAGCCAACTCTGCAATGTCATAGCGACTGGATTTATCTGCCACACTGCCGTTGGACGGATTCTGACCATCCTGCACAGCACGATGCAAGAAAGAGACAAAGAAAAAGATTATTGCAGTGGGAAGTCAGAAATCAGTTTAATCTTGGTTTGGAACAATAACAATAGTTTGTTGAAATCAGCAAAGTAGTCATTTTGGATTTGGTACAGTGTCTTACAAAAGTATTTATACTCCCTTGAAGGTTTTCACATTTTATGATGTTGCAACCACAAACCTCATTGTATTTAAGTTGGATTTTTTTTTTGTGATAAGTCAACATAATCATGAAGCGTAAACAAAAGGATACATAACTTTAAATTTTTAACAAATAGCTGGACTTCATCTACCAATTTTAATTACTTTTGAAGGCAGTTAGCTGCACTGGATTTTCTTTAGGGGTAACATTAGCACAGTTTAAGGGTTCCATGCCACACTTTTCAATTTTGAAAATCATGTGTCCTATTCGTTCCATTTTATAATTGCACAACCTTTTTTTTTTGTGTATATCATACAATAACACAAAGTAATGCAATTGTAAGATAGGTTCCTCACATTAAACGTTAATGTGTCTTTGGGTAAGCTATTGAATCCCATTTGACCTCTGATTTGTTCGTTTTTGTGTACTTGAACTCAGGACGATGGTGTAGGTGTATGAATGGTGTGGATGTGCACGTGTGTTAATGGATAAATTAGAATTGTGCATGAAAAAACAACTAACTTTGTAAATTAGAACAGGTTCACAAGAACAACATTCACATCTCCCCCTTTTTACAATTCCACCCACACATTTGCCAGTTTATTTTCTTCCAGGCAAAGGAGAGATAATGAAGTTAACAGCCAGAAGTTCTGCAGTATTCACACTCAGTCTGAATCAGGTGCTAACAACAGAAGGCACAATCCCAACACCCAAGTAGGTGCAATCAGAGCAAAAAGATGAGCTATTTTTCCTAAACAATTAATTCTGATTTGGTATTCTTGAGCTGACGGCAAGGACTTTAAAGTTTTTAATAAAGTGCAAGCAACGCTGGATTCGGGGCAGATGTGTTTTCCTATATGAGAGCACAGTATGTGGTTTTCAATACAATACGGCCCTTTTTTTCTCTTTTAGACAAGAGTTAGGTTTCCCTTCTCCTCCTGTGATTGGTTGGCAGTCATGCTCATCTTGATCATAAGTGGGAAGGTGCACCCTTCCCTCTCTTAACAGCTTAATGAATGCCTCGCTATTCGAACACATGGCCAATCATACAGAATTTCCTTCATACATTTCAATGAGCTTTCCAAAAATCAACCTGGAAAATGAAGCCTGAGGCTTGTGTTGAATTGCCTCCACTCCTGTGGCTGCTTTGTATTTGTTTATTTATTTCTTTTATACTAGTGGCACTTAAACTGCCTTCATTGGTACCCAGAAGGAATGTTGGTAAGGTGTATATGGAGCAAAAAAACAAAGTAAGTTAAACTGTGGGGTAAATCACAAGCAGCCAAACAGAGTTCAAGAATGTTGATCTTTGCTTAAATTAAAATCTACTGGAAATGTAAGTTTGGGACAGTGGACTGGGAAAGGGTACCCATGGTGCATTTGATTTACCTCTCAGGTGAGAACTTGGATCTATAAATGCCCTCTTTGCTAACTGTTGCATTCAATGACAAGGTCAATACAGAGCAACAACAATGCATCTCTCTGCATTTTACACGTTCAAACAGTGTAGCAAAACATTCACATTAACAGAGGTTCGTCAGTACAGTGGTGAGCAACAGAATAGAATAGAATAGAAACTTTATTTGTCTGACACCAAGGGTAACAGAAATTTGTTTCAATAAGGCTCTTCATCACCTTATACACACATACAAAACACTGAAACGAGATAGACACAAAATGATAAAAATTGAAGGTTGGTGAAATCCTTGTGCTGTTGAGGATTGTAACTGCGGTTGGGATAACAGATTTTTTTGTATATTCCTTTTCTGGCCAGTGGGACTTTGTATCTCCTGCTTGATGGAGGGAGACCTCATGAGTAATGGAGAGGATGAGAGGGTTCCTCTGTGATCAGGATGGCTTTCCTGTTTACTGAGCCCTCATACAGATGGGACAGTGAAATGGGGTAATAACCAACAGAACCAAAAATGAGCTGCAAATTACTGCAGCAGTCACAAAGTTTTTAACACCTGGCAGCTATACTGGATTTGAGCTTTAGTTTTGGTGTGAAATAGTTAACTGTGCCCATTTGAATTGAGTCAGTCAGTTCATTAGTTCGTTAGTTCCTTACTTCCTTATCTTTTAAATGCCAAAATAATATTCAACTAATTAAATTAAAAAGTTGTTGCATAAAACATGAAGTAAAGATTTGGAGGTATACTGCTATAAACACATTTTATTTCTTTATTAATAAAGTATATTTAAAAAAAATTTAATAGAATTAAATAAAATGCAATGAAAACGCTCAATATTTTTGGCTGTCATTTTCAGAAATTGAAACACATATCATGCAGTAACTCACAAAAGTGAGTACACCCCTCATATTTTATGTGGGTGCCCTCGAAACTGTGCCACATTAGCAATATTGCCTGTACCAAAAACAGTCTGAATCAGATAGTCTAGTTTGCAATTTAGTTTTTTGTCTTTTTATTTGTTTGTTTTTTGTTTATTATTAGTATTTAGGATTACTTTATTTTATTTACTTTAGCTGATTAATTATAATAGGTAGATATTAATGAATTAATATTAAATGTTATATAACCCTCCTATAATCTTTAGGACACTTTCACATTTTCTGTGTTTATTTATTTATTATGATAGCAAGTTAACTAAAAATGGAAATACATCTGCTCTTCTTTATGAATTGTTAAGAGCTGAAGGGGAAGATGTACTTCATGTTTCAGAAACAAAATCATTTTATTAGATCTGACAAACAGTGAGACTGGTAAATATTTGGACATTTAAGCCATTTAAAGTAGATGATGTTTGCTTACCAGACAGAAAAAAGGCATACCTTGATGGGAGCTGACTGACCTTCCTCAGTCTGGTGCAGCAATGATGGGGGTAAGTGGAGCTCTATGGGGAATCACATACAAATAACTGGTGTTAGATTCGTAGACTTATGTGTGGCCAGGGGTCGAACGAGACCCGTATATAATGGATGAGGTGGTGTGTGAGAGAAAGAGACCTTTGAATCCTGTTAGTGCCATTTAACTGAGGCCCCTCTGCATATTTAGCTTTGCATCAGGTCAAGCACTGCCTATTGGACCTATAATTGATGGTGATGAGGCTCATATGAATGACAAGAGGAAATTAAATGGATGCCAGTGCTATGGAGGACTGACATCATTAAAAAGGTCAGCAGACACAAACACACACACACTTTCCCACTCGAGAATATAAACACATGTTTGGGGTTTCCCAGGGGGAATGTCGTCAAGACAATCGGCGGTCACGATGGAAACGCCGCAGCAACAGGGGCCAAGTGATACCCTTCCAGTCTTTTATGTGACACATTCACACACCAGATGGAGACACACACCCTCTGTACATAGAGCTATATCTGATCTCCAGCCTCATGATGCAGGTCAGGAAAACTCCATCATGATTCCTGAACCATTTTAAATCTTACCCTGACTCACACACACGTAGTCACACACACACTGCTACTGTTCTCTTTTCTGTTTGTCTGCTACCTCACAGCTGCCTCCTCCCTCCAGAGCTTGAAAGCTCTGCGCTCAATACCTTCAACCTTGTTTAGAAGAGGCTCTTTCTAAGTAAAACATACATTGTTTTCTGTTTTTTTTTTCCCACCTGAAAATTATGCCGAAGCTTGTAATCTTGAATGTGAAGTAAAAATATGCAGCATTACAGAAAGAGGGGATGTCATAAATTAGTTTTAAATTACAAGAATCTTTGGATGGCACAATTGTATTACTCCTGTTCTTTCCGAAACATATCCAACTATTCCAGCAAAACAGCCTCTCAGATGCATCAAACACAAAAGAGAAAATTGCAACTCAAATCACATCTTCAAGTCCTGGCCAATCGGGGATGACAGTCTGTCACATTTCAAAGCCAGTGCTTTTCTCCCTCCATCATCTACCTCCTGTCCACAAGTCAGCATCTACAGATTGCTTTTTGAAACAGCTGTGACGGAGCAGATTAGAAAATTTTTCAGATTTATGGTTTTAGAGCTGAGTCTTTCTGGATTCAGAGTAATTGTTCCTTTAATAGAGTCAACTCACTCAAGCACTAAGCTAGACACTATCTATCTCAGTCGAGAGTCAGCACTGCATGGATATTATTCAGCTATGTCTGCTCAAGTTACAACACTTAACTCTCACAAAATTAATGTAGATTATTGCTAAAATCAGAATTGGTGATCGTTCAAAACTTCCTCTGCAGCTCTTATGTTTATCCTGCAAGTTGAGACAATCCTCAGATATTCAGGCAAAAACAGGTGGACTCTGACACTGACCTTTGTGACCTTTGCAGAGGCAGGCACCCATGGTCTAAGCGCAGCCAACCGGTTATCTGTTCACCATGGTGGAGGAGGAGGAAGAGTGGAAAAAGGAGGAGGAGAGAAAAGAGGCAGCAGAGGCAGGAGAAGTATCACTAAGCTGAGATACCGAGTGGGGGGAGCAAACGCTGGATAAGCTGGAGACTGATGCACCGGCTGACTTGTCTGTATGGGAAAAGAGAGGTGAGAGAGCGTCACTAACAGAGTGTGGGGAGGGGAAGAAGGGGACAGAGAGTGGGAGGAAATTGGGGAGAAAGCATGACAGCCTGTTTGCTGACGAGTGTGAATCCCCTCCCCTTCTGTGTCTACCATTCTCTTCCCACTGTATTCTTCCTCTCCATACAACTGTATTCATTGCAACCTCAGAGTGAACAGCTAAGGATAATCAGAGTGTAAATCATCTGGTTAAATGACAGACTGTAATCTCAGCAGTTGACAAAACACTTATTAGATCACTTTGATCATCTTAAGGTTCAGATTTGATTTAGATTCTGGTCATTTTGTAATGCACAAGATTTGTCTTGGTCTCAAGTGCACATCTTTATGGTCTTGGTCTTAGATCAGACCCGGCTTCATTTTTATTTGTTGTAGATTTATTCACCAGCACCAGTAAAAACCCAAGCTGCAGTAAATTATTTTTTTGATAAACCAACACAAACTAGTGCATAACTGTGCAGTGGAAGCAAAATAAAACATAATTTATGTTTTTTGACAATAAAATATCAATCATTATGGCATACATTTATATTGAGCCCTGCCCCTAAGTCAAAACTTTGTAGAACCACCTTTCACTGCAATTACAGTCACAAGTTTTTTCTGGGGTTTGTCTCTACCATCTTTGCACATATAGAAACCTTTGCTCATTCTTCATTGCAAAATAGCTAATGCGAAGATTTGCAGGAAGACGAAGGCGAACCGCAGAGGGGCTGATAATAGTCTCTATTTCATAAGGTCAAATAAAACGTGGCGAAAGCTTCCGGGACATAGACTTAAGAGGCACGTCATGTGCTGACAACCAGACTTTCTGTCCAGGATGATACTCTGGAGCTGGTCGGCATTTCCGGTCAGCGAAATGCTTATTCTGATATGCGGTTTGATGGAGGGCATGGATGGTTGAGTTCTAGATGGACCTGCAGAGACGGATATGTTGATGGATAGTGGAAACCGTTATCTCTTTTTCATCTGCTGTGAACAGAGGTGGCTGATAACCAATGGATGATTCGAAGGGGGAGCGTCCAGTAGCTGAAGAAACATGTGAGTTCAAAGCATACTCAACCCATGGTAAGTATGAACACCAATCACTGGGATTAGTGGACGTGAGACAGTGTAGAGTGGACTCCAGATGCTGGTTCATCCTTTCAGTCTGATCGATTGAGGATGATACCCCAAGGTAAGAGAGACTTTGGCTCCTAACACTAAACAGAACTGTTTCCAAACTTGAGAAATTAATTGTGGTCCACAGTCAGACAGAATGTCCTGAGGTATCCCATGCAGAAGAAAAACATGCTTAGTGAGAAGCCTGTCTGTCTGAAGTGCCGACGGGAGCTTTCTAAGAGGAACGAGATGGCATGCTTTAGAAAAACGATCTACAATTGTGAGTATGGTGGTCATACCTTGCGAGAGGGGAAGGCCGGTCACAAAATCTAAGGCAATGTAGGACCATGGCCGATTGGGAATGCTGAGAAGCTGGAGGAGGTCCGAGGGTGGTTGGTTACTTGTCTTGTTCTTGGCACAGGTAGTGTAGGCTTGAATGAACTCCCTCACATCTTTATGTACAGAGGGCCACCAGAATCTTCTCAGAACTAGCGCTGTAGTTCTGCTTACTCCGGGATGTGCTGAAAACCTTGAAGTATGAAGCCAATGGATGTGTCTTGAAAGAACAATAGATGGAACATAGGTACGGTTTGGTGGTCACGTGCCGGGATCGGGTTCATGTTGTTGAGCCCTGGCTATAATGTCCTCCACCTCCCACTTGTGTGCCCCTATAGTCCAACTGGGAGGCAGGATTGGAGATGGTTCCTTCTCTGAATCATTAACTGCGAACAGTCTGGAGAGAGCATCGGGCTTCGTGTTCTTAGGGCCTGGTCTGAAAGAGATGCACAGATCAAAACGGGAATAGAACAAAGACCAACGGGATTGACGTGGATTCAATCTTTTGGCTGACTGAAGGCATGCCAAGTTCTTATGATCTGTCCAAACCTGAATGGGATGAGCAGCACCCTCAAGCCAGTGCCGTCATTCTTCTAAGGCTAGTTTGATAGCCAATAGTTCTCTGTCACCCACATCACAATTTCTCTCAGCGTCACTTAGTCTGCTGTGGAAAAAAAAGCACAGGGATGTAGTCTTCTATCTTCTGAATTCTGTGACAGCACTGCCCCGACCCAAATGTCTGAAGCATCGACTTCCAAGATAAACTGTTTAGTAGAATCTGGGTGAACTAAGACGGGGGCTTGAGAAAACTTCTTTAATTCCAGGAAAGCTCTGTCAGCGTCCAGGAGAATATAATCTTTGAAGAGGTTAATGCGGTAAGGGGGGCGGCTGTCTGACTATAGTTCTTGATGAAGTGCCTATAAAAGTTCGTAAACCCTGAGAACTGCTGCAATGGTTCACGGGAATCTGGTAAAGGCCATTCCAATACCGCCTTCATCTTCTCCGGGTCCGAGCGTACCTGTCCACCCTCTAAGATGTAGCCCAAAAACGTAACTGAGGATTGGTGGAACTCACACTTCTCGGCCTTCGCAAATAGACGATTCTCCAAAAGGCGCTGAAGGACATGACGGACATGCCGGCGATGCATCATGTACTGGTTCGAAAGCTGAAGTGATAAGAGGAAGAGGATACTTGTTTTTTACAGTAATCTGATTTAAACCCCTAAAGTCTATGCAAGGACACAAAGATCCATCCTTTTTCCATACAAAGAAGAACCCCGCCCCAAGAGGTGAAGAAGAGGGCCGAATGATACCTGCTGAAAGTGACTCATTGATATAATTCTCCATAGATTTTTGTTCTGGTCGGGAGATATTATAGAGTCTGCTTGAAGGTAGAGGGGCACCTGGAAGTAGGTCAATAGCACAGTCATAGGGTCTGTGAGGAGGCAAAGAGAGCGCCTTCGTCTTACTGAAAACTTGTCGTAGGTAATGGAACTCAGAGGGAACGTGGGACAAGTCTTGTGTCTCATCCTCCTCACCATTAGACTCAGGGAAACTTGGGGAAAAAGCTGACTGGAGACAAGTGGAATGACAGCTAAGAGACAATGATTCAATGCGACGCTCGGGCCAATTTAAGTGAGGATTATGCTTGAGTGATCAAGGGAAGCCTAAAACTAATGAGCTTTGAGAAATAGGAAATACCAAAAAAAAAATCCTTTCCCTGTGGTCACCTGACAACACGAGTTCTATGGGCTTGGTGCGCTGAGTAATCTGTTGTAATTTTTTACCATCTAAAGCTAAAACAGAACATGGAGATGAGAGAGTTTCTACCTCGATTCCAGCCTTGTTAACCAGCTCAGAGTCTATTAGGTTCTGTTCACAACCTGAATCCACAAAGGCAGATAAGTTCAAAGTGTGTTGGTTAAAAATTATAGTAGCCGGCAGGCTAAGTCTGGGGGTTTTGCAAGTAAGGGAGTGGTCCGCCAATCCCCCTTTCATAATTGACCGACCCTGTTTAATGGCTGCCCAGGGCAGACTGGACAGGCGGCAACGAAATGATCTGGAGAACCACAGTAAAAACACTGCTTAGTTCATCTGCGTCTCGGTCTCTCTTCTGGGGTCAGGCGTGTACTTCCCACCAGCAGGGGCTCAGATTCAGGAGCTTTTTGTTAAGGTGGGGGCTTGGCATTGGGTGGTGAACTAGTAAATGACTGATTTGTAAACCAATCTTTCAACTCTAGTCCTTCTCCTTTCTCTCATTCTATTATCCACCCTTGTAGCTAAAGAAATAGTCTCATTAAGTGTGAGAGGCTCGTCAATAAGAACTAACTCATCCTTTCAAGGCTCATCCAAAGCATGAAAAAATGCTGCTTTCAAAACATTACTATTTCAACGGCTGCTAAGGTACGAAACTCTATTGAAAACTCTGTAAGAGGTCTATTTTGTTGTTTTAGTGACCACAACTGGTGACCTGTACCGGCCTTATCAACCTCAGGGGAAAAAGTTTGCTTAAACTCCTGCACAAACTCATCAAAAGTGCAACCACAATTACTACAATCAGAGAACCGGGCCTCTGCCCACTGCAAAGCCCTGCCTGTTAATAATCCAATGATGCAAGAAATCTTAACATCATCGTGTGGGAAGGAGTGTGGAGAGCGGTTAAACACAAGAGTACACTGGAGCAAAAAACCTCTACTATTACTCACCTCTCCGGAAAACTTTTCAGGGTTCGGGGAAATGACATCACGAGAGTGAGGAAGCTGCTGAGACACCAGAGATACAGTAACGCCATCTACGCTCGAGGAGGACTGAGTACTTAGGGAGTGCTGTAGCATGGAAGCTATTTGTTCTAACTGTTGGTTAGTTTGTTGTTGCTGCTCTGCAAGGGAACGAAGAGATGAACCGTGAGATTGAATTTGGACTACATGTTCTGAAAGAGTTCTTCTAAGTACTTCTGCAGGGTCTTGGTGGCCAGAGTGTTCTGTCATTATGCTCGAGATAGTTCTGACCCACATGCAGATGAAACACTCAGAAGAAGTAACAGGATTATGAATAAGATTTATTTTCTCAAACAAAGGTAAATGGGAAATGTGCAGGAACTGGTAAATCGCCAACTGTACAAAGAAAGAGAAAAAGCAGGTAAATTGAAGTGCTATAGTTAACATGAATAAATAAATCAAAACACTACACTAAACGTGATAAATGGGTTATGAGATGAAGCTTACTATGTTGGAGTGATCTAACCGCCAGGGGGGGGGGGGGGGGGTTGAGGGATGATGAGGAGTTCAGTATGGAGGTACTTGCGTTGGAGGGTGAACAGGTTACACTTATGCCAAGGTTCAGATGACGGTGAAACAGGAAGCTGCCACCTGGTAAGTAAACAGGAATCTTGGATCTTAATCCACAAAAATAGGAGACCTTTCTCCAGAAGTCGAAAATCCAAAACAGCAAAACAATGCTGAGAGCGAAGTCAGGCATCAACAAGAGTAATCCGAAGTTTCAGGTAAAACAACCTGCAAAGGAGCACAAACAAAGGTTACTAAGAGCATAGCACAAAGCAAAGATTAGCTGTGGCTTGAGCTTGTACCACTGAAGGCAAACACTCTGGCGCTGAATGCTGGCAGCTTTCGGCTTAAGTACACCTCCAAGCAATCAGCAGATCAGTCGCACCTGTCACCCAGCACACCTGAGAACTCCAGCACCATCTGAGAAGTGAACATAGTAACAAAAGAAAAAGCACACACAAACAAAACTCCAGATCCTGACACATTCAGGGTCATTATCCTGCTGGAGGTGAACCTCCACCCTTATCTCAAGCCTTTTAAAGCTTCTAACATTTGTTTTTCTGAGACTGCCCTGTATTTAGCTCCATCTATCAACTCTGATCACCTGCCCCTGCTAAAGAAAAGCACCCCACAGCATGATGCTGCCACCACCATGCTTCACCTTGAAGATTAGTGTGTTGAGGGTAATGTGCTATGTGAGTTTTCCCACATGCATAGTGTTAGAGCCTTTGACCTAAAGAAAAGTGTCTCCATGGGATCCTGGCTCCACTTTCACTTCCAAAAAGAAACTTTTTTCTTGTGAAAGATCTGCTTATATTATTAATAATTACTTTAAATTTCCTATGTCACTGTTATTTTTTAACTAATGGATCCAATGTAATATAATGTACTAAGATTTGATAAATTCATCTACAAAATGTGTATTTTGTTGAATACTTTGGAAGCAACTCTAGTTTTAGTGTTGCCGACGAATATCACAGCTTGGTGTCCTCAGATACTTGTTGTAGTGTTATTGTCTTCTTTGTCCTTACAGATTTCTCCTTTTAAACGCGGTTAGCGAAAACAACTTTGAACATCGCAAAAGGAGGTACATTTCTATTCTTCTGCCTCGTCTTCTGTTTTGTCATTCACTACACTTGAGATGCCTCATTGCACTTCTTATTTTTTCTTCATCAGAATGAGAAATCACTTCTCACTTTTCAAAGCAAAAAGTGCTGTGGAAAAACGTTTTAAATGTTTTCAGATCAATTTCACTTGTGACCCTGGCAATCTTACTGGTTCTATGAATTCTTGAGCTGCATTCTGTGCTTGCAAATTTTTTAAAGTCTGGTTCCTATTCTCAAAAATTGCTTCCTATTCTCTGACTGAGCTGATCTAACTTTGCTGTTTAGCATACCTCTGCTCATTATCCTCTCAGTAAATGTGCTTGATGGGTTTATATGTGTTGGTCATCCTCTAAACTAAGCTTTGTGTTTTGGTCCAGTTGTGCCTCACATAGTTTGTATTTTCAGCATTAGGCTGTTGTTGTTGGACTTTCTGTTACTGCTCCTGTTTTTTTTAATCTAAATTTCTTCAACCTGTTTGCCTCCTGAAACATTTGCTTTTGGGTTCTACACACCATTGAAGAGAACCTCCAATTTATTCACCATACAGCTGTGCCATCAACTTGTTCACAAAGGTCAAAGAGTCCTTAAGAGTCAGCTAATTAAAGTGGAGAACATGACATCCACTGTCACTCTTTTAGTTAAACTCAACAATAGGTCCCGCAAAGCAATTGATCAGAAAGTGAAGCTAATTTATGTTCTTAGTGCAGAGAAAGAATATAAAACAGGCTCCCAGGGAGTTTTCTGCAGCAATTTTCTTAAAAATACTATGAGGAAATAATAGTCCAGGGAGAATTTGGAAGTTAGAAATACATTTGAGACTCTGCCTGGCCAATAATATAAATAAAAATTCAAAATATATAAAGCAAAGGTTTAAAATAATGTCCTGCTGATTGGTAAGACATTATAAAAACAAAACAAATATTCTGTTTTGTTACTGTTATTAGATTATGTTTGCATTTTTGTTTTTTGATGGTGATCACGGTAATAGTTACAATAGGAATTGAACAATGCACAGGTGAGACAAACATTGCAAATTCTTTTATGACGTGTTATTCTGTCCATAAAAGTTATGACTTTTATGGACAGGATTTCTAGGCGCAGCCAAGGGCCGGAGGGGGTCTGGTTTGGGGACCAGATGATTTCATCTCTTCTTTTTGCAGATGACGTGGTCCTGTTGGCCCCCTCTAGCCAAGACCTACAGCATGCGCTGGGGCGGTTCGCAGCCGAGTGTGAAGCGGCTGGGATGAGGATCAGCTCTTCCAAGTCCGAGGCCATGGTTCTCAACCGGAAAAGGGTGGCTTGTCCTCTTCAGGTTGGAGGGGAGTTCCTGCCTCAAGTGGAGGAGTTTAAGTATCTCGGGGTCTTGTTCACAAGTAAGAAAGAAATGCAACAATATAAACTATGCCAAGCAACTACATGAAAAGAAGTCATAAAAGTAGTGTTTTTGTTTCTGTCAAGATATTTATTTTTTGTTCCAAAGATGTGCACTTTTCTTTTACCTTCTTTTGACAAGGCATGAGTTCAGTTCTCAGTTGGAGACACTATTTTGTTTACACTTTTAAAAGCATATGCACACTTTTTCCTGTTCCATTTTTTACAGAGAAGGATTTCATAGTGTTTACATTTTTATATGCAAATGTGCACCTTTTCCTTTAAATTTTTAAAGCAGGACTTCATTTCATAGAGGCTTTTTGTTTTTGAACTGCACACCTTTAATCATTTAGGTAGGTAATTGCAAAAAACACTGGACGTTATGTTTTAAAATGTTATATAAATAAATGAAAGTTCTCAAGATTTTGTCTTGTGATTTTGTAAACATCGCGGTGATGTATACATACATTATGGGTCAATTTTAAGAATACTTTAAGAAGTGTATTTCTGTATATAAATAGTATGCTATAAGTAATATGCTAAGCGAACTTACAAGTATATAGTAGTATATAGATGAGTGTACTTGCATACTTTAATGTATAATTTGGTAAACTTAAAATGATCTTGTAACAGTATACTTAAAGTATACTTTTATAAACTTAAAAATGTCCCAATTTAGTCTGAAGAAATATTCAATTAGTATACTTTCTAGTACACTACAAGTACATAGTCAATTGTATACTTAATATACTTAAACTCAAACTCAAGAGTACTTAATAAAATGATCTTCAAGTATACTACTTTTTGCCAATTATTGCCCAGGTTAGTTCCAAGACTAACTTAACTTAATTTCCAGATTCTTCAAGATAATCCTTGGTTCTCAAACATAAACATTACATGGTAATGTTGCATCACTGTTTTGGTCATAATTTTCAACCATCTTTGATTCACTTGTTTATATTCTACATAGCCCCTAAGTCTTCCTTGTTCATTCTGCTTGGTAGTTTAGTTGGGTTGTTTTAGCATAGTGAAGAGTTTGTTGATGGAAATATGTTTGACTTTGAGATGACTTATTTTTGTCAATAAATTCTTGTATTTTAAGAAATTGTGTGAATTCATTCCATGTGTGCAGAGTTTTGTTGTTCAATAATGTCAGAGCTTGGCTCATCAATTTTGTCCTAATACCACCGCCTTATTGGGCTGGTATTTACAGGACAACCCCAGACCGAAATATTATTTAATAAAATATTAAAGTATTAATATTAAATAATCATATTCATAATCACAACACTGAGTTGATCAGCAGGTGGTTCCACTGGCACCAGTCCACAAAGTCCTGTGTCTACTGTGTGTACTCTGAGTCGTCCTCACCTGTAATGAAGCCCACTAAGGCAGAGTCATCTGAGAATTTTTGTAGATGGTAGTCTGTGGAGTTGGAGAAGTCTGCAGTATAGAGGGTGAACAGGATAACATCATGCAGAAAATGTTGTCATTTTGGCTGCTGTTATAACACACATGATAACTATCAATAAGGAAATCATAACTTACCACAACATTTTTAAGGATGGGCCTAATAGTGTTACACTACTACTTTTACTTAACTTACTGCTCCTTAACTTCATGTTGCAGCTAGTTATGTTGGAATGCGTATGCTAGCTTGGATGTAAACAGAAACAAGTTTAGATTCAATTTTCTTTTCAATAACAGTGCTATATGCAAACAACATAGTCTAAGCATCACTTATTGTGGAAAATATCTATGTTCTTAGCAGGACACTTTGAATTTGCTGTCTTTATTTAACTATTTAGGCATAATTTACATCTATACCAAGGCAAGGCAGGTTTATTTATGTAAAGAATCATCCATGCACAGGGTAATCCAATGTGCTTAACCAGATGAAGGAACAGAAATACAAACACACATCAAAAGAATACAAAATACACATCAAAACACAAAGCATCACACAAAAGCATTGAACTTGAGACAAATACATACAAAAAGAAAGAAAAAGGTAAGAACACAAATTTAAGCAAATAAAATCAATAAAAACTGATGAAAAAAATGAAAATGATCATAAAAAATGAAATGACAAAGCTTTTATTCTAGAGTTGAGGAGTATAGAAATTAAATGCTGCCCTTCCTGAAGTGGTTCTATACTCTAGACTTGAAAACTGGCTCGGGGTTCATCTGCTTAGCTGTGTTTCTCTCCTAGATGAAGCCTCTAAAGGAGCTACAACCATTCATGTTTCACTTTTTGTTCCTACAGAAAGTATTACTGGATCAGTGCTTCTGTGTTGTTTTTTTGTTTTTTTTTGTGAAGTGCCTTGAGATGACATGTGTTGTGAATGTGGTGCTATATAAATAAAACTGAATTGAATTGAGTGGAACACACTTATAGTCTTCCATTTAACTTGTTGAGTGTTAAACTGTTACTTTTCTAACTTCCTGTAGCAGCTAGATGTGTTGCAGTGTGAACCCTAGCTTGTTCGTAAACAGAAATCAAGTCTGGAACCAGTTTCAACTTTTACTTTCTACTTTGTTTTAGTTCTTATGACCATAATTTCTACAACTAACATGAAACATGATGTTCTTAGCTGCTGGATGTGTAAAGTCATCTGGCTGATAAAACCATGGCTTTTCCCCAGAAATCAATTTCATTTATAAGGACTGTTACTTGCCTAACTGCTAATCTACCTCAAACCCTCAGCAAACGTTGATTTAGAGCTTGTGTTATCATATAAATGGTGAAGCTGGCTCAGTCAACTTAGTATCACTCTGAAGACAGATGTTAATCTTCACACCTTTAAATTAAATCTAATTCAAACACAAATGACACCATCTGTATTCCTTTCTCAGCTACAGTTGTTCCTATCCTAGCATTGTAACTGATGCTGACATCACACTCAGCAACAGCGCCTTTGCCTCCATGGTGGAGGAAAATCCTGTTGCTGTAGCAACCACATCCATGCTTTTGATTCAAAAGTAATTTGCCAGAGAAAGAGGGAAAAATCACATTTTTATTGGATATTGGACATCTGGGTTGACAAAGCTATCAAACATCCAGACACGGACTTTATCCTTTAAAGGAATTTGCTGAAAAGATTTGACTGATGTATTCAATTACCCTTTCTAAGTGACCCCAGAGACCATTCCTTCAGTTTTACAGTCCGTTAAAGCAGAAAGTATTAGAAGAAAAATCTAAATTCTTACAGAAGAAATTGATAAAAAAAAAAAAAAAAGGCCTTGGAAAAACTGTTAGTGATTACAGAGATTAAATCTGATAATTTTTTTCCCACATCTTGTCTCCGTGATAGTTCAGAACTGATCTACAAAACACATATAATTAACAACAAATATCCTAACTCTCCACAGTTAACGTGGTTTATGTGATGTAACCTGCTTGATATTTCTGTTGACTTACAGATTCATCTGAGCTGTCAGTCTTCTGGGGCCACAGTGTAAACCTGAAATGTTTTATTGGTTTTCTTGAGATCCAATGTTTTTCGAGAGTCCCCTTTGCACCAAAAAACACAGCGTTGAATCTGACGCTATATTGGTTTCCGGAAACCTCAATGAACCCTACAGCCTCGTTGAGACATGGTGGAAGTATCTCAAAAAATGTGTGGCCCTCTGGGACTCTTTAAAGACATTATGGGAAACAGTATAAAGTTCTAAAAGCCTTATGGTGGACTACCAATAATCCCCTCAGTGTGTCTGAAACCCCCTCTAAGCACACACTGGAGAAACACTAGAACACCTCGAAGAAAAGCAGGGCCCCTCAGAGATTCATTGTGCTCCTTTGGGAAAACCTTTGAAAAGAAGAAAAAAAGGAAGAATCCAATCATGAATCCTCAGTATGCTCTAACCCAGGAAAACTATCATTGAACTCTGGAAACCTCCTTGTGGACTGATAAAATAACCTTCGAGAACATGCTTAGTCACCCCATACCACTTGCAGAGCCTGATATCAAAGACATTTCCAGTGAAATCCTGTCTTTGAGTGTCAGAGGCTGTTTAAGGTCTTAGCGACTTATGCTGAAACACTCTACTCTTATTGACAAAGGAAGAGGGCAGGCTCAGGATCTGTCTGACCTCTGGTGGTAGAAAGGTAAAAGTGCAGTCAGTCAGTCATTTTCTACCGCTTATTCTAGGGTACACCCTGGCGACCTGTCCAGGGTGTACCCTGCCTCTCGCCCATAGACTGCTGGAGATAGGCACCAGCTCCCCCGCGACCCACTATGGAATAAGCGGTAAAAGTGCGTAAGCTCCATTAGTGTTCAGTGGCTCTCCTAAGTCTACACGGTCCCTGTTAAAATGCCAGGTTTTTGTGATGGAGAAAATGTGGCAATGATAAAAAACAAAATTAAATGTTTCCCAAAACATTAATTCAATAGAATAACAAACAAATATGTTAGATAAGGAATGTAAATATAATAGAACCTGATTTCATGAATGTGCACAGTTAAACAAATTCTGATTCATTTTCCAGGATTCAGTCATTTTGAGTTCACACCTTCCATTAATTTTAGAGAATCTGATGAACAAGAAATACAGTTCCACTGTCCTATTAGGATTTTCTTTGAAAATGCACTCATAGCACCCTTTAGCAAAAGCCACGGTTAAAAAACAAAGTGGTTATTGTACAAAGGTATAAAAAAAATCCAAGTATTATAGCACAGTGACGACAGTCAGCAATAACTGAGAAGAATATTGGACGGCAAGAATAACGTAATAACGTAATAAACGTAGTAACGGCAAGAAAGGTAATAAAGTAAAAAACCTTGTTGTTACTTTAGACCAGGACATGTCATTTAAATCCCATATTAAACAGGTTTCTAGGATTTCCTTCTTTCATCTCCGGAACATTGCCAAAATTAGAAATATCCTGTCCAGGAGTGACGTTGAAAAACTAGTCCATGCATTTGTTACTTCAAGGCTGGACTATTGTAATTCGTTACTATCAGGATGTCCACAAAATGCAGTTAAAAGCCTTCAGCTGATTCAAAATGCTGCAGCAAGAGTTCTGATGACAATTAAAAAGAGAGATCATATTTCTCCTATTTTAGCTTCCCTTCATTGGCTCCGTTAAATCCAGAATAGAATTAAAAATTCACCTCCTCACATATAAAGCCCTTAATGATTTAGCTACATCATACATCAGAGATCTGATTGTTCCATATGTTCCTAACAGAGCACTTCGTTCTCAGACTGCAGGTTTACTGGTGGTTCCTAGAATCTCTAGAAGTAGAATGGGAGGCAGATCCTTTAGTTATCAGGCTCCTCTCCTGCGGAACCAGCTCCCGGTTTTGGTCCGTGAGGCAGACACCCTGTCTACTTTTAAGGCTAGGCTTAAAACTTTCTTTTTTCATAAAGCTTATAGTTAGAGTGGTAAAGTGTTTGCAAGCCTCCTCTGGGTCTCCTCCTGCCTCCCACCTTGCATGAACCAGAACAATCCATCTGTGTTATGTTAGATTATTACGAAGCCTCAATGTGCTCCTGTTCTGTCTGATTTGCCACACTGTCTTGTCACTGTGGGCACTTTGACATGCCGTCTGCAAAATGGCTCTTGTTCTGTTCTGTGTGACTCAGTCTCCTGTCAGTTTAGAGCCCCCCATCACAAATATTAAACCTTGAGATTGAGCAGATGACAGTGTCGGGTTTTGCGTCAGCTGATGATTTTTTTTGTCTAAGACTAAAAAGGGAGTGGGAGGAATGTTCAATATCCTCGTGAGTCTGTGATGCTCCTCAGTGGGAAGCCACAACCATTCAGCAACAAGCAGAACGACAGCTGGAAGCTTCTCAGTGCTGGATCACTCCGAAATTCTACAAAGTATTCATGAGGCAGCGTTTTTTTGCTTCAGCATTTGGAGCATTTGATGGAAAACAAAATGTGATTATATTCATTTTCGTATCACAAACAAAATTTACTCTAGCTTCTGTGGAACTTTAGTTTTTTTCCACTCTGTTAGTGTAGAGATTACCAAGTCTAAATAAAATATGGAAACTAATTTTCTGCAAGGGAGAAGAAACTTTATGTTATTAACAAGGTCAAGCTGACAGACCACCATGCTTTTTATAGACCCACTGCCTCTGGTGAGTGGGAGCTGAGAAAAATGTACTTACTCAAGGAGAAACATTATTTACCTCAACAGGGTCTGGCTGCACTGAAGCTGCAGAATGTAGAGTCAGCAGCAATCAGCCCTGGGAATATGGACAGATTAAACTTAGTTTATAGCTAAGCCTAAATCAGTTGCTATTTTTCTGCTAAACCATTTTTTTGTTGTAATGTGAAAGACAGTATCCTTGACTTTTACATTCTTTTACAACTGTTTCATTTACTTATTACATTTTTGTGTCTGTTTTTTTAATCATTTGCAAATAAAAGCAGCCATCCTACAGCTATTGTGATATATATTTGTTAAGGGTACCTGTTTCAAATTGGTCATAATGTGTATTTATTTATGGATTTATCTTCAACAACACCCTGCATGTAGCTTCTCTGGAGAAAAGCCTACTCATGTCAGGATTGTGTGCATGATATTTTGCAAGTAGGCCACAACGTTCAATTATGGTACTTGGTGCACAGCAGCTATTTTTTTTCGTAGGTTAGATTATTATAATAGTAAATATACAGGTCTTTGTAAAATCAATCAGGCAGCTGCAACTCATCCAAAATGCTGCTGCCAGAATCCTGAGAAAAACAAGGAAAATGGATCACATTACACCAGTTCATAGATCACTACAATGGCTCTCTGTTTGTAAAAGCATATACAGGTCCTTCTCAAAATATTAGCATATTGTGATAAAGTTCATTATTTTCCATAATGTCATGATGAAAATTTAACATTCATATATTTTAGATTCATTGCACACTAACTGAAATATTTCAGGTCTTTTATTGTCTTAATACGGATGATTTTGGCATACAGCTCATGAAAACCCAAAATTCCTATCTCACAAAATTAGCATATCATTAAAAGGGTCTCTAAACGAGCTATGAACCTAATCATCTGAATCAACGAGTTAACTCTAAACACCTGCAAAAGATTCCTGAGGCCTTTAAAACTCCCAGCCTGGTTCATCACTCAAAACCCCAATCATGGGTAAGACTGCTGACCTGACTGCTGTCCAGAAGGCCACTATTGACACCCTCAAGCAAGAGGGTAAGACACAGAAAGAAATTTCTGAACGAATAGGCTGTTCCCAGAGTGTTGTATCAAGGCACCTCAGTGGGAAGTCTGTGGGAAGGAAAAAGTGTGGCAGAAAACGCTGCACAACGAGAAGAGGTGACCGGACCCTGAGGAAGATTGTGGAGAAGGGCCGATTCCAGACCTTGGGGGACCTGCGGAAGCAGTGGACTGAGTCTGGAGTAGAAACATCCAGAGCCACCGTGCACAGGTGTGTGCAGGAAATGGGCTACAGGTGCCGCATTCCCCAGGTCAAGCCACTTTTGAACCAGAAACAGCGGCAGAAGCACCTGACCTGGGCTACAGAGAAGCAGCACTGGACTGTTGCTCAGTGGTCCAAAGTACTTTTTTTGGATGAAAGCAAATTCTGCATGTCATTCGGAAATCAAGGTGCCAGAGTCTGGAGGAAGACTGGGGAGAAGGAAATGCCAAAATGCCAGAAGTCCAGTGTCAAGTACCCACAGTCAGTGATGGTCTGGGGTGCCGTGTCAGCTGCTGGTGTTGGTCCACTGTGTTTTATCAAGAGCAGGGTCAATGCAGCTAGCTATCAGGAGATTTTGGAGCACTTCATGCTTCCATCTACTGAAAAGCTTTATGGAGATGAAGATTTCATTTTTCAGCACGACCTGGCACCTGCTCACAGTGCCAAAACCACTGGTAAATGGTTTACTGACCATGGTATCACTGTGCTCAATTGGCCTGCCAGCTCTCCTGACCTGAACCCCATAGAGAATCTGTGGGATATTGTGAAGAGAACGTTGAGAGACTCAAGACCCAACACTCTGGATGAGCTAAAGGCCGCTATCGAAGCATCCTGGGCCTCCATAAGACCTCAGCAGTGCCACAGGCTGATTGCCTCCATGCCACGCCGCATTGAAGCAGTCATTTCTGCCAAAGGATTCCCGACCAAGTATTGAGTGCATAACTGTACATGATTATTTGAAGGTTGACGTTTTTTGTATTAAAAACACTTTTCTTTTATTGGTCGGATGAAATATGCTAATTTTGTGAGATAGGAATTTTGGGTTTTCATGAGCTGTATGCCAAAATCATCCGTATTAAGACAATAAAAGACCTAAAATATTTCACTTAGTGTGCAATGAATCTAAAATATATGAATGTTAAATTTTTATCATGACATTATGGAAAATAATGAACTTTATCACAATATGCTAATATTTTGAGAAGGACCTGTATTTTAAGGCGTGAAAAACATGTTGCTTAAAATAGGACTGGAAACATTATTGTTCTACTACAGCTTTCCCACTAAGGTCAAATATTACTTTATCAGTTCTCTATCATATACTAGCTGTTTATCCATCCATCCATTGCCTGGATCCACTTATCCTTTCAGGGTGTCTGATGGGGGGGCTTGTGCCTATTGTCAGCATGTCACACTTTTGTCACACTTCTAAGGGTAATTTTAGAGGAACCAATTAACTTAAAATGTTTTTTACCTGTGGTAGGAAGCTGGGGTACCCGAAGAGAACATGTCAACTCATGTAATTCAGGGGAAAACATGTAAGCTGCATGCAGAAAACACTTTAAATGACATGTATGTAGGATCTCCTTGCTAGCAACTGCACCACCGTGCGTCCCGTCTCAGCTTAGCATCTTATGTGTTTTAAATTTCTATTTTATTCAGACTTGACGTGATCATTGTGATTCTCTTATCCATGTTCCTCTACTTTCCTGCAAAACACTTTAAATGACATGTATGAATTGTGCTATGCAAATAAACTTGTCTTTCTGATTAAAAGCACAGATCCTTTTCCTTCGTCTCCACAATTATCTGGGACTTTGTCAGAGTCTAAGTTGTAATGTGAGAAAATGAATTGTATGAATACTTATGCAAGGCACTATGAAAAGAGTTTGCTTGCACAAAGTTTCAAAAACAGTGACTATGCAGACACATGTCTCCAAAGCAAACATAATGCTTTTGTTTCTTTATCTAGGGAGATTTAATCCTGGCTTAGTCTAACTGCTTGGAAAGTACTTTGCGATAAACAGCCATTAAATAGTCACTAAAGCCACAGAAATGTCATTTCTATATTTCTTTTGACTGAGGATTAGATTAACATGGCTCAACCTGTCAGTAAGCTTTAGAGAATGTTGCTTCCTTATTTAATAGAGGAGAAACTCCAACTTGACCTCCTCGTGGCCAAAGTTAAGGTGTAACCTTTGTGGCTAAACACATATTACATTTCATATCCAGTTTCTAAAATCAACTATCTACTTGGCCAAAGGTGCCGGGTGGGCCCCATTAGGCTCATATAACTCATGATCTAATCCTTAGCATGAAGTATTTAATATGTTTTTCTTTCTGTGAGCGTTCCACTTTTACATGTCATCAATAAGTCAGGAGAGAACACCTGCATGGCTCTCACGGTTTCAGACTAGAATTCAGTCATGGCCTCTTTAGAGAGGTCAGAAGATCACATGAGCCAAAGACAGCATGAAGCGCTGACAAATACCACAGTGATCCAACAGAAGACGGTTTGTCGTTGGATTTTCTCAGGAAGTGCGAGGGACCTTCTGTGACTTGACTGCCCACGTGGACATGAAGTGGAAGTTTTATTTTCATTTGTCTGCACAAATACAGATTCACAATCGCATGTAAACGGTGCTCCTACGGTCCCACTCTCCCAGAACTCCCACTGTGTCAGGCACAGTGAAACCACAATATTAGCTTTGAATCACATGATAGAGTGGCTCTGCTGAAAACCACTGTCTGCAGACCGACCGCTCTTCCCTCCCTTTCCTGCCACTTCGGATCTCTTTTTCCGTTTTTGACGCAGCAGCCCGAAAATATCCTCCTTAAGTTTTAGAAGAGCATATTTTTATAACACCGACCTCAGTGGCTGCTACGCCCCGGAAAGAAAATCTCAAAATGGGATAGAACTTTTTCTGCCCTATGGCTCTGGTTCCTTGGCTAATAGCAAAGTTGGCAGGGTCTTTCAAGACTATACCAACAGGAAATTGCATTAATCCAAAGCTGGGCTGAATTAATTCACTCCCTTCTTTTAAGGCTTTGCCAGAGTTTCAGCGGACCACCTCGGCTGTCCTGTTAGAGAAGAACAGGAGTGTGATGCCTCAGGGCCTCCCCTCCATGTGCTCCCTAATTGGTTTAATGACTGCAATTATCTGCTGGGGTGCATGATGTGTAGGGAACGATTAATGGCCTCCAAAACATATGCAGACAGGCGGAAACTTTGGGGAGGGGGGCAGAAAAAGAATAGCTGTACAGAAGAAAGGAGCCGTAAAGAAGCAGAGAAAGAGACACGGCCTGCTGTGTGAGAAAAAGATTTAAAAAATGACACAAGCCTGGGGTTGGGTTTTTTTTCTTTCTTTTTTGTGGAGTGGAATTGTGTGTTAGTGGGTATTAAAATGTTGTTCTGACTTCCAGATCTTGTTTTAGATTTAAGGAAAACATTCATTGCGTGCATAAGGAGCCAAACAGGACATACCACCCATGTAGTTTCAGGGTAAATTTGAACTTCATATTTTTAATTATCCTCAGAGAACATAAACAAAAAGCTGTCTCACTGTCACAAAGTTTTATATAAAGCAATGAACCATTTTAATGTCTTAATGCTGAAGCAGCAGCACCATTGAAAAGTAAGTGAAAAGTTTTGTATCTGCTTGGGGTAAAACTCTCAAACATCACGTTTAAAGGTCAAAGGTCCAGAGCAATTAGTGTTGGCCAAATCTCTTTTTTTAATTCCTTACCACTTTAAAAACTATAATGACACTTAAATATTTTTACTTAACCTTGAACAACTTTTCAAGCTTAAACATCCCTAAAATAAACATCCTCTCCTGACATTTAAGAATAAAGAAAATGTAAAAAATGAACTTAAAAAGCAACAAGACACTGTGACTTTAATGCAGCTGAGGTAATAGTAACAACTACAAAGAGGCAGTTAGAATACATGCTATGCAAGCTATGGTAAAAATGGTAATGTCTGCCCATGGGGAGCTGCCTAAACCTTCAAATTTAATTTTATCTACTGCAAATTTCATTTTCAGAATTAAGTATTTTGCAATGTAAACACATTCTTTAACCTTAAAAAATATCTAATAATATGATTAATGATTAATACGCACTAATTTACTAGGATAAATTGCAGGTTTTTTCAAAGATCTTAAAAACGCACATCAGTTATTTAGACGTTTTTTATAATAAATGTCTTATATGAAAGTAAAGAAACTGCTCTTAAGATGTAACCTAAATTCACACTTTCAGTACTAAATGATACTGAATAGTTTTGTGAATTGATCTTTTCTTCTAACAGCAAACAATATTTTATCCCATCTAAAGTTTCAGCACAACCATTTGCAGCATGCAGCATTTATTTCCATAGCACTATCTGGTAAAAAGTCTTCACTAAACAGCATCTGGTTCTGTGAGAATCTTTGACTGGCTCTGGTTGGTAATTCATCTCACGACATGCTCTTATTGTGATCCCTATTCTTCATGTATGCTTAAGAGTTACAGCCTAACCTGTGGTCGGGTTTCATAAACTAAGAGCTTTACTTTGTATGCTGTAGATATTAACAAATTGTCAACTGTCTCTCCTGACAGAAATCGGAACCTCCATTTAAAGTCTGAGTCCTGGGCTCCAGTGGTCCACTTCCTTATGCCTAGTCAGTTTGGAGGGAAAAAGGCAAACATTACAACACCGCCATACACCATTCTCCTGCCAAGCCCAGTTTGTGGATTGACTCACCTTCTCCTGGAACTCTGATCTCCTCAGCACTGGTAAGACCTTTCCTTCAAATCAGATCATTACTTATCATCTCCATAGCACTTACTAATCACTTACCTCTCCTCCTAGTGCTGCCGTGAAACCTCTTCTTTGTGCATATTGCACAATAAACCCTTTTTCAAACTGCCACTGCTGTATCCGTAATTGTCGCCTGCACCAGAGTCTCAGATACTTAAAACATGACAGTTTAAGAGATTAAAAAACCTTTGATTATTTCATTTTACGGTGCACTCTGAAGTTCTAGTTAAATAAATGATGAAAAGGACAGAGCAAGGTAAACATGACCACTGCAGAAAATTATTTAAAAAAACTTGAAAAGAACGGACAAGATCCACAGAATAGTCAGTAGATAAAATGGAAAAGGAATTTCCAGATCATTTGCTATTGTTAATATTAATTCATCACTCTTTGAAGAAATTTGTAGAGGATAAATGTCATGTTCTTTACTAAAAAACAAAAGCGGTAAACTTTTAGGAATTAGGGGCCTATGACAGCATTTGCCCCAGGCTCCGAAGAGGCTGACTATGTCACTGCACATAAGATACAGAAAATCATGTTGTCTACAGTTACATGCTCATACAAGCACCACACAGGAGGATAATCTGAGAATAAAATGTGTTTTCACAACTGGATTTAGTTGCTGTGGAAATCAGAGTTTTGTTTACAGTACACTGAGACTGGAGGTGGTGGCTGCCAATTCATCTGTGATGATCACTGTTATTCTCTCTGTACATGTTTATGTGTCCCCGGCAAACAAAACGAAAAGTAAAACAAAGGCAGATGGTAAAGAACTTCATCATCATCAGGAGGCACCATCCCTCCCAGTCTGCTCTCCAGAGAATGACCTGCTTTACTTACACAAAGGACTATTCACACATTTCCTGCGCTTAATTCCAGACCTGCTCGCCAGGTACCATCTGCAGAAAGTCACCTTCCGCTGCAGACATTTGTGGTGACACGTGTAGAAAGTGAAATGTCTAAAAAAAAGTGAAGCCTGCAGTGGATTTGTGTTTTATGTGAGTAAAAAAGCATGAGTATTAAACTACATAAATGTTCAACTGAGAAATAATTTCAGTTATTTGATCACAAAGACATCTTGACACTGGAGTGGTACATTTCTCACAGGAACAGAGCAGTATTATTCAGCGGTTTATACAGTAGACAGAAAGTTGTCACTCAACCATCTCAGCTAACAAGCATGTATTTAAACATTCCAGTATATGATAGTGATATGTTTGTTTTCTTTATTCTGCTGTTTAAGATCTGCCTTCTCTTTTGTTTTTGGTTCTGTGTATTTTGACACATTTTTGGCTAGCTGTTAATGTCTTAGATTATGCCTCAGGCTTTCAGGCCTCTCAGTATCATTTACCCACAAATCCTCCTTCAAATAAAAAGGTGGATTATAAGATCAGGTTCAGGTACCCACCGACTTCCTATGATTAAAAGTTTTTCCATTTTTTTCTTCTTTGTCTTTTTTTCTTTTTGTGTCTTATTTCCCTTTTTCTTGTGTACCACTGGATGAAAAAATTAGTTTAAATGAAAGGTTGGGTGTTTCTAAATCTTTCAGTCTGGGAGTTATGCTTCTCCAATAAAATATAAAGGTATTCTTTTATAAGGCGTTTCTCACATCTTTGCCAGCAGTGCCAATAAGTGAAGATGCTATAATATAGCAAGATGGATGTGGAGAGGGTCATCACTACTGAGACCAGTGAATAAAATCTAAGAACCAAATTAAATTTATGAGTTCATATCAAGCCACACAGAGCATGTATGACAACATAAGCAGTCACTTTTCACTCACAGGTTTCAGATGGTGCTGCAGCGTTGCACACCTAAAATCTTCCACTTATAAGAAGATTTCTCATTTTTAACTGTAGATATTTTGTCTTAACAAATATATTATATTAATAATATGCAATTAAACTGTATTGGATATCTATTTCTGCTACATAGCATTCCTAATTATTTGTGAAGCTTTTAGATTATTTATTGAAGATAATTCTAACAGAAACCTTTAACATCATACTTGTCCAAAGTCTTTGGAGAACCTGAGGTTTACTCTGATAAGTTTTAAGTGAGGCAGGTCTGTGGGACTTTTAAATCGTCTGGTGACATCAGCAGTAATATGGAGCGAGTTAGGCGGACGTTTCTAAAATATACAAACTGTCTGCTGGGAGACAAAGCTTGTGTCAACAGCAGCTTGTGTTACGGCTCTCCGCTCCCCCACATGTCGTCTGTGGTGACATCAAACAGCTCTCGGCAGCACACTGAGGGAAGTGTCTGATGCTGGAAATGATTATTTTCTCCCTATTATATTATTAAAGAAGTTTATTGCAGTACCCGGTTCAGGCTGCGTAGTTTGTTTTTCTGTAGATCAGACCTGGAGAGGAACGTTTGGCCACCTCTTAGTATGTAATCTTAGATCAGGAGATAGAAGGCTTTAATGTTGAGAACGCAGTGAAAATTGGAAAATGAAGGGGCTCGGAGGAGAGTGAGCTTGCAGAGTATTTTGCAAAAAGCCTCAGGGCGCTTTTGAAAAACGGGAACAGAAAGATGCATGCAGGAGGACTGATATAGACAGAAACTGGCGGATGTGTTTTCTGGTCAGGAACCCAACGCTAAAATTAGCGAGGATGTAAATTCCTGAGCACTGCAGACCCGCGCATAATACTGAGGGCTGTCAGAAGGACATAACACAGAAAATAATGAAACATGTAAAAAACACAAGGGCAGTGGTGTTCGGAGAGGTCATACACTGTGGTAATGTTTTCCCTTTTCCTTATTTCTTCTTTCAATTGGCCTCCGCCTGGAGAACAAAGACATCTAGCAGCCCACAAGAAGGAGGGAAAAGCCGCGGCCCCCACATACAACAGTGCACAGAAGGGGAGGCTCGGGGCCTGGACGCCAAGCCTTCAACACAATCACCAGACATGCTATTGTGGCCTGCAGTAAAGCTCTGGTATGGCTCAAATCTCCAACTAACTAACCCCCTCTACTCCCACCATCACTACCAAGCCTCCATCTACCCTCCTGCTCATTCTCTGCCTCGCTGTGTTCCTGTCATTTACAGTACTAATGACAAGACACAAACTTCCACACATTGAGCCTCTGTGGAGCGAGGATAATCCCATTACAGGGCGAAGACACAGACGTAAACCAAACTCCGCTTTGATGTATTCGGATGGGGATTTGCATAAATCCTAACAGGGCAATCATCAGTTAAACTGTGCTGCTCTGCTCCTGTTTTTCCATTGTGGGTGGAAGAGAAGGGGAAAAAAAAATGCACGTGCTGTGAAACATTAAGAGCGACGAATGGTTAGAGATGGAAACTCGTGAAAGGCTTTCTCAGTTTACAGTCGCCACATAAAGCCAGGACTATTTCTGGACATCCTATTGGTTTACCAGAAGCAAGAACACACAGCCAGCTAGAAGTCAAGGACAAAGGCTCGCAAGACACTTTGTGGCAAATCCA
The DNA here is from genome assembly GCF_021462225.1 of Girardinichthys multiradiatus. Classification (NCBI taxonomy): domain Eukaryota; kingdom Metazoa; phylum Chordata; class Actinopteri; order Cyprinodontiformes; family Goodeidae; genus Girardinichthys; species Girardinichthys multiradiatus. The sequence continues at coordinate 13,959,466 of NC_061794.1, forward strand.
AGTTCCCATGCTCAGACTGTGCTTTCTCGCAACATCGCTGATTAGTTCAGTCCTTACATATCGACATTCCTCCTTGTAGTGAGGGACTCTTATCTTAGGAGTTCGTTTAAGGCTGTGTAAGTTTCACTAATCAGTCAAACCTGATAATTTTCAGAATGCAAGGCACCAAAGATTTCCCTGTCAGGAGGTCAGAGGGAGTGAGATAAGGTGATTTGAATGAGTCAAGGTAAAGAAGGGAGGGAACACAGGGCATGTAAAGACCTGCTAGATTCCTGTGCGGTTATATTTTATTGGTGCTTCGAGCAACTGTGACTATTGAAATATGAAATCAGACCGTTGCAACTCGATGCCACCGTAAATGCTGGAACTAATATGTGTTAGCTGAAATACTGCATTCCTGTAAAATAAAACTTGTGACCTCTATGTGTTTTAGGGGTTTAGATATGAGAAGAATTTTAAATATCCACCCGAGACATAATCAATATTCTGCCGATTGTGTCTGCGAGATTTTGTAAGATACTGGAACCTGCATTAAAGCGTTTTGTTTTCATAGCTAATCATTTGAATGAAGCTGTATTGTTCAAGAAACTAGTTTGCAATTTTGCAAAATTTCCTCTGTTTCAGTAATCTCAAGCTTACAACGATGTCTCTGTGAAACTTGGACATGTATGGACAAGGCTACTGCTTGCTGTTCACTGCTACAGCTATAATCTCATTTGTGGCTTCATTAGGTGCAAGTTAAACATGCACCCTAAGTGAAACAGGTTTATTCCTGCCATCACTGGATAATCAGAAGTATTATATTTCAGTAATGCTGGATACACCTAACAGCTTGGGATTCTGAAAGTTCACTGGTGAAAACTTTACAGACAGTGAGATAAAAGCGGTTGTGTGAATGTTTGAGGAGGACTTTAAGGCAGACAGCCTGGTCTGACAATGGGAGCTTTTCTGTCTCTCATGGAGGAATAAGTGGCGTCGGTTGGCATGCAGCAGAAAAAGTCTCAGAAGACACAGATGACATTTAATCTACTTTTACCTACCCAGAATTATGATGATTTAGCATTATGGGAATATGACAAAAATCCGGTAACATACAAATTATGAAGTGAATCGGTCACCTGGCATTTGTAAACAGTGGACACTAATAACTTAAACTGTGTCTACTTTGATCCATATAAAGAATATTTAAAATGAATATTGATTACTAAATTAATTCGTATTAAGTCCCATCTTAAGGATCAGGCATTATCTTTAAAGAATCAAAGTGAGACATTTAAATAGATTTCAAATGCATTTTTTTTTGGCCATGGTAAAATTTAAGTAAAAAGGCTAAAACAATTAAAATAACTTGACATATCAACATTTTGCTTGGACAAAACAACATTTTTGCAATCATAATCTAATTCCTCTTAGTTTAAGATTAGAAATGTCTAGCTAAATTCATATCTGTTTGTTTTCTCTAAGTCTCCTTGCATAGGCCTGCATACGCTTTACTTCTACAAATTTTCCCTTGTCCTTTATCACAGATATTGTCAGAATGCACCCATGTGGCAAGAAGAAAATAGTTTTTTTGCTTAGCAGTTCTTACCTTTAGTGTTGCTAATTTACTTGCTTAAATATTGGTGGTTATTAGCAAGCAGTAAAAGGTTCATCCAGAAATGAGTCATAGTTCATAGGCTGTGTAAAGCTAAAGCAGACAATCTGCTAGAGACATAAAGAAAAAAACTGCCATGGCGCATATTATATGTAACAATAGTTTGAAAATTGTCCACAGTTCCCAGACGAGTCGTTCCGCATGCCTGAGAGCAGTGAATATTCAACTGATTGTAAATAGTTTATCGTGGATGATTTGGGGGATTAAAGTAATCTTTACAGTCGGAATGAGAAACTGATTAGTTCACTTTAGGGCCATTAAAAAAAACCGTGAAGAAAACAACCTGTCATTTATTTGAAAGGAGCTCATCCCACAGAATAGGAAAAGCCACCCAAGGCCCAAAAATGTAATCCTTTTTCAAAACTCTCTTATTCACATACACTTAAATTGATGAATTCCTCCTGGATTTTTTAGAAAATGACTGCCTTTTATTCTCATATAGTCGTTGCAAGAGCAAACATAATCTTACATAAGGATAAATTGCTGCGATGTGTTCGGGCATGAAAGGTAAGCCTTAAAATTAACAGAAGTATTACTCACCACAGACTGTCAGGTTTTATGTTTCATGACTCACCTGTACCTGAAAAAAAAAAACCGTGTATATGCCCGGTTTATCATTGATAATTGCATTAAAATTAGTCACTGGTTCTGGAGATCTGCCAGTCCTAAAAGGGGCTTCTCGTCAAACAGCTTTAAAAGGCCTGGGAACCTGGTCACAGTGTTAAAGCAAATACTCACAGGGTAAGAAACTTGAGTCAGGTCGAGGAAGATGAGAATGAATCAAAGAGCTTGCAAACAAGCTTTTTTTTAGGTCAGATTCTCTGGATCACGTCACTTAGGAGGATAAAGTTATCTCTCATTTCATGAGAAAACTGTATGGCTGAAAGGTGGAGCTGACATGTGAAGGGTTCAACCTCACACATATCACATTTAAAAGTATTCTTCCTTGATATCTTCCTTCCTGTGGGTCTAAATTTTACACTCTGTCAACTCAATGGATTTTTCAGAATCATTAATCATATCTCAAATACGTTTGAAATTTCCGATTGGTTTACACCCGTGACCTACAGGAAATCAATTTGGAACTTTATGGACACTCTTCAAATAATTTAAAAGTTTTGTCAGTCTGTCCCAACAATGTTACCAGATGTAGTCCGAGCCAGCTGATATGTCTCCTGTATGGATACTTGTGTATTTTTGCTTGCTGAGAATGTTTAATTTCCAGGATACAGCAATGCACTTGCATGTTTGTTTCAGGTTCCGTCTTCTGAATTAAAGTGACTCTGCCACGTTATACGCAAATCCAGGTGGAAGTATAAACATCCTGGCATGGTAAAAATGATAAACAACCCTTTAGCCTGTCCTGTAATGAAACGTTTCACAACAGCCTTTGATAAATTCAGTTTAAGACTTTATTCATTTACCAAAAATGCAATCTCAGACAAGAACAGTTCAGAAATAAAACGGAGGAAAATGGTTTTGTTGGTGTTTTTTTTTTTCTTTTAATTAAGGCTTAATGAGCAACCTCCAATTACAAACCCAGCTCAGTGTTTATTAGGATAAATAAATAACAGCTCAAAAATAAATAAACTATTAAATACAGTATAAAACAGCAGACAAAAAGAGAAGAATTTGCAAAGGAAGGAGAGGTTTGCTCACAGATGAAAAAACTTTTGGAAAGTTGAGAGCTCAGAACACATTACACAAAAAAGCAGTTAGGAAATATGATTATTACTGGATATTATACAAAATGTACAAAAGGCAACTCCAACCAATAAACCCAGATATTAACTGGGTTTTAAAAAAATAAATCCCTTTTTTTTAAAATTAGTGTCTGAGCTACAACAGAATCATACATTTAACAAAGTAAAAATTCAAGTAAAAGAAGGTGTACTTCAGTAACACACAAAATTTGCAGTCATGGATTAAGAGCACAAGAGTTTCAACTACAAACTACTCGCTACACAGAAGAGCCGCTTTATTTAAAGAGAAAGAGGCAGACTCGTGTTTATCTTCCACAAAGAGGCACTTTAAAAAGCTCTTCAAATGTCATGAATGAGTCAAGTAGGTCATTGCTAAAACATTTTTTATTTCAACCTGTCGATAACCGACTCTAATCATGATTGACTGTTTATAAAGATGCTGACAAAATGCAAGACAGTTAAACCATAAAACAAATTATGGTTAGGATGTCTCAGCAGTAAGAAGTTTTAGTTTTTTTGGTGGGTTTATGATCTTTTCACTTCAGTCATATTCATTTTTGACAAGTTTTGCATAACCTAAACTCATTTCAGTCACAAAAAGTCTGACTTTCATATACAGTTCCTTGCTGTTTATCCCCTTGGACTTTTTCACATTTTGTCACAATACAAACAGGTTTCTATAAATTCTACTGATATTCTATGTGATGGAGCGACACAAAATAGTGAATTCTTGCAAAATGGAAGGAAAAGGATAGATAGTTTTCAACCCTTTCAGTCCACGTACTCAGATATAAAATCCAGCAAATGGCATCACAAAGACCAAGGAACAAGCCAAACAGGTCAGGGATAAAGTTATAGACACGTTTAAGGCAGGGTTATGTCATAAAACAGAATGGAGTGGAAGTATAGTAGTAGAGATCACCATCCCAGATGGGAGAATCTGTTGAAATGACAGCCATTAGTCCTGCACATAAAGATTTTGCTTTAATGGAAGTGTGGCTTCCATTAAAGCGTGACCCTAAACCCCTTGTTGCCAGATAGTCATAATAAGTCCCCTTCGCAGTTTACCCGAGACAAAGCAGGGGACTTAGTAAACACGTGAAAGATGGCACTCTTGGCTCTTGTGACAAATATAAACTTTTTGGCCTACATGTAAAAGTTAATGAAACATGGTAGTGGCAGCATCATGCTGTGGGAATGTGTTTCTTTAGCAGAGACAGTTTATATATGTCCTCCATTCTACATGAAAAAAAAAAATCCCTCCACTTCAAATGTGTGATTCACTGTGTTGGTCTATTACATGAAATCCCAACAAAAAGTGACAAAATGTGAAATAGTTCCAAGGATATGAATACTTTGCCCATTTTTGGTTATAAATGCCCTTTTTGGTTTGCAATCACAAAATTGAACATGAGTCTTTCTCCAAGTGTTATATTATAAGTTCCAAATAAAAATGGTCTTTTTTTCGCTGTAGTTTTTTGTAACAGTTAATGGCGAACAAGAATTTATAAAAGTTAAGCTGTAGAAAAAGTACCTCACCATTATGTTTTTTATGCATATTAACATCACCCATTGGATCATAGCTTAATTTCTGCACAGGACTAGCAGGAGGCCAGTCACAACACAGGTCCTGTCTTTTCCTATCTAAATCAGGACCAGCTCAAGCTCATTTCAGCCTCTCGGCGTCCTGACAGAAGACAAGAGAGCAAGAGATTCAGAGATATCAGCACCTACCATGAACTGAACCATGACTGGACTCTGCTGCTCGTTTATAAAAGTTCTCCCTGTTTATTTGTTTGTAACAAACTCAGGGTGCAATTTCATGAAGCTGATGCAGGAGTGGAAAATGGACAAAAATAAATGGACAAAAACTGTATCTGTAAGAAAGTCAAGTATGGTACAAAAAATAGCAATTTAAATATCAAAAGTCTATTTGACACATATGTTGTTGGGTATGTGCTCCATTTCCCAGTGGAAAAGATGAAGAAATCTAGAACATACAGTAAATCTGTCTGGTTGACTTGGCCCATAGGTTGGCACATTTTCTCTTGGTTCTGCTGATCCAATGCTGTCCCTGCAGAGATGCTCCAGCTCAGCTTGGAGTTCAAAGGGCTGCCTGTGTCCAATTTTACTTCCTTTTCATTCAGAGGATCACACAGCAAACACGCTCAAGGTGCTGGTCTGGTCCTTTAAGCCCAAGATACTGTAAGCTATTCTCTTCAAATGGCCAGGCAATCTCACCCCGATGCTCTTAATATCCCTGCAAAGGAGAGACAAGACAGTGTTCAAGAAGAGCTACACAGATGTTCACTTCAGCCTTGTTCCAACACTTTCCACATGCACCCTTCCTGCCTCCTAAGCCTTGGAGTAATCACTGACTCATTTAAAGTGATGAAATGCCAGCCTGGAGCTGAATACATTCAGGTCTAGCTTTAAATCAGCCCGGCTAGGTGGGGTGCATTCCAAATTTGCTCTCTGCCAAGATTTAACTCATCTTCCACAATAAAGGGTATTACTGGGGGTTTCGCTTTGCACAAGCACATGAAAAACGTGCAAAAGCCCTGCATAAACACCAGTCCAGAGTCAAAGCCTTAATTACAGCTTTAATTACTTAACAAGGATTCTCCCTGTTGACCATGAATCACTTTGTCTGGCAAGCAGAGGGTGGATCGTAAATGACTGGTGGTTTTTAGAGAGTGCTACCAGATGCCCTAGGATGGAAACAAAAATCACACCATGCGGCATGACAAACACTTCAAAAGGGTTTGTCTCGGCTTTGTAGTGCAGCCATCTTCCCAAGGATCAGGAGTTGGTAACATATATGTTAGGATTATAAAGAAATTGCGTGGCACGAGATCTCGCAACATTAAAAGTTTGGGTGATGGGTGTGAGAGAACTGGGCTGTCTATGAGTGCTTTGGAAGGGTAGAGGGACAAGTGGCGACACCTGTTGTTCACTGAGAAGAGTAAGAATTAAACATGTTTTCATATTAAAGTGTCAAAAAGCAAAAAGACTCCAGCAACACCAGCAAAAGTTGCTAGATTTGGAATATTTAAGAACCCTTCCTTATTTTCTGAAAAGGTTTTGTGGCCTGAGATCCTGCAGTGTTAAAATTCCACAATATTTCCTCATCAAAGTGAAGTCTGTTTTTCAGGACGCTGTCCGTTAGCTGTAAGCATGATTTTATCTTGTGAAGATATTATGAGCCCCAGATGTGATGGAGTGTGTTTTGAGCTTGACTCCCGTTGAATCTACAACTGAGACTCCTATTTTAAAGCAAGAAAGGAAGTAGTTGAATTTCTAATTTAACTATTAGGGGTTCTCATTCGGCTGGCCGATTTTTAAATGTGTGGCAGCATTTTGGGTAAAAAGAATGACAGAATGACACACAAATGATTTGTAAGCACTGTGAGAATACAGTTACTAGCTAACCACTAAGAAAATGAACGTTAGCATTTATAGCCATTTCATTGTTTTGTTTTTTTGTTTTTTAATGAGTCAGAGGTCTATTTCATTATCTCCGGACCTAAGGCGTATTCTTTAATTTATGAAATCTTTACTCTGTTCATGAAAACACAGAAAAGAAAAAAATCAGCTCTTTTCTTGGCATTAAGACTGCCTTAGAACTAGACAAACAGAAAACTAAAATAGAAACTAGTCCTGAAATATTCTACAATGGTAATACATTGTTTAAAACATTTACTCCAATCCTGTCTTGTTCTCATGGTTACACCCCTTAACACGTTCAATGGCAGAAAAAGATGGCTTATTTTTAGCCATGTGGTTAGAAATCTCTTTGGCCTTAGTTATTCCTCAAAAGGAACCTTAAATTATGTGTTTTGCCCAGGCTTTTTCCCCCAAACAGTTGCGCCTGTTTGGGTAAATTGCCTCCTGCAGGACTCCTCCACACAAGGGGAAGGTGTAATTGCTGTAAACTGCACTGTGAAAACTACAGGGGGCAATGAGCACACCTCTTCAGTCTTAGGTCTTCAGATTAGGTCCAGCTTGAAGTCAACCTTTTCTTACATGGCTGTACTCTCTGCTGCTCTCCTTTATTGTCGGAGAAGCCACTAAAGGCTTTTGACTTAAACAAGCAAAACTGGTCAGTAGGGGCTTTGACAAAAGTGCTGGCCTATGTGTGTCTGAGTTGAGGGGAGGATGAGAATGGAGAGGGCGCAGCTGAATAAGAGCAACAGAAACCACAAGCTCACGACAAATGTGCCCACCCCTCATTCACTACATTAGATTTTCCATTTGAAACTTTTCTCAAACTTCACAAGGTTAAAAAATGGGCTTAAAGCTACTAAGTTGGCTGTGAATCATTAACTGTCTAAGGAAAACAAATATATGAAGTGCCTAATTTTCTGTTTTTCGTCAAAAATATACAGTCAAATTAAATACAAATGCTGCTTAATGTGTGGTCAGCAAAACTGCCACTCACTCGTTCTTCATCTGCAGGACCTGGTCCATGGTGATGATCCCAGCATGGGTGAAGTTCTCGCTGTACTGGCTCATCTTGATGGACTCAAGCCACTCAGAGACTGACCTGAAGGGCGAGCCGTCTGACCCACTGGTACTTGGCAGGCGGATGGATACGCTGGGATAAAAGAAGCAGATCCAAACGGTAATAATAATTTACAGGTTTCCCACAACAAGAGACGGATGACTGAGGTCTGTAATTACTGTGCAGAAAACCAGTTGGTGATAAAAAAAAAACCGGTTGGGGGAGTCAGGGTGAGAGGGGATTAAGATATGAGGATGACGTCCTTGTGTCTTTCTCCCTGTCTTTGGTGTTTATGCTCTCTCTCAAAAGGAAAAAATATGCTTTTATTCACATGATCAGAAACAAAAGAGACCTTTGTAGTGTATTCTAACACTTTTATCCTGCAGCCTTGTTCAACCTGAACTACTTCACTATTATTTTTTTATTTGTAGTTCATTAAATTTCCTCGTTTCTTCAGTTCATTCTTAACAAAAACTTGATTTATAGCAATAATTCAAAGGATTTTCAAGGAAGCTTGTTTCAAAGGACTGGGCCTTCATACAAGCAACTAATTCTAGGACTGAGTTTGCACCAGTCTGATACAAAAATAAATTCTACCGTGGATCGAAGTCTGCGATGGTCTTAAGTGAGTCTGGGCTCCGCAGGAGCTTGTCCAGCAGACTGACGATGTCTCCAAAACGCGGCCTCTTGGAGCGATCCTGAAGCCAGCACTGAAGCATCAGTTGGTAGACGGCCGATGGACAATCCATGGGTGCTGGCAGCCTGAAAGCCTCATTGATGGCCTTCATCACCTTCAGAGAGTTTATCAGGAAAATTGTTAAATCATTCCTAACTGGTAACTTTTTTTAAAATATCGAAAGACTTCTTCTGACTAAAGAATGTGAGAAATGAAGACTCACCTCATGGTTACTCATGTCCCAGTAAGGTCTTTCCCCAAACGCCATGACCTCCCACATGACAATCCCGAAACTCCACACATCACTTGCTGAGGTGAACTTCCTGTAGGCTATGGCCTCCGGTGCTGTCCAGCGGATGGGGATCTTACCTCCCTGTTCAAGAGAAATCATTGAGTCAGAGAAGACGCTAAAAATACAACTAAAGATCCATATAAAATCTTGCAAAAAAAAAAACATACTTCAGTGCTTTTCAAAACTTTTTATGCTTCTTGAACCTTTTTACATTTTATCATGCCATAACCACAAATTTAAAGTTAGATGTGGCCGATCCGATCCGAATGGATACCAATGTCATTCATGGATTGAATGTTGTGCTGAGGCAACTAATCCATCCAGATGGTATGGTCCTATTTTACTGAACCTTAGATTAAATCCATCTGTTCTATGAGGCCTCAAAGGTTTATTAGAAAACATTAGTCAACAAACAGCATCATGAAGACCAAAGTACACAGCAAATTGAGGTGAATCTTACTCTTTAAAGCTACCATGAAAGCCATGCATCTACTCACGCTGGTTGTGTAGGTCCCCTCAGGATCATCCTCGAGCACTCGGGACAGGCCAAAGTCTGAAACTTTACACTCCAGAACCGTGTTAACCAGGATGTTGCGGGCGGCCAGGTCACGGTGAACATAGCTCATTTCAGAAAGGTACTTCATGCCTGCGGCGATGCCACGCAGCATTCCCACCAGCTGGTGAGATGAGAACTCACCATCATGGTCCTAATGTGAGAAAATAAGTGCAGATTTGTTTTAGTTTGCAACCAACTATTTTAAATCCTTAAAGAAAACGCCAGAAAAAAAATCTATATTTTTCAAAAAAGCGCTTGCTTCAGGAGATAAATATTGATCTTACTCTCAGGTATCTATCCAGTGCTCCATTCTCCATGAATTCGGTCACAATCATTGCATGTTTAACTGCAGAAAAGCAGACAACCTATAAGCCCAAACTGACCTACAAAAGACAAGCAGGAAAAAGAGGAGAAAAAGCTTTAAGGCGCCCTCACATTTGGTGACCACTCCCTCCAGGCGAATGATGTTCTGGTGGGTGAACTGTCCCATGATGGAGGCCTCACTCAGAAAATCCTGCCTCTGCTTCTCTGTGTAGCCGGGCTTCAGCGTTTTTATAGCCACTGCCACCTCTTTCCTCCCAGGCGCTTTCAGGATGCCTTTGTAAACTTCACCAAATTCGCCTGTAGGTAAACATCATTATGTGGACAGTTGATTTAGAAAACAGATCTCAAATGAATTTGTGTGTGTATATTGCTGTGATGAGTTCCCTTAAGTTTTTAGCTGCAGGGTTTGGCAGTGCAACAAAAAGAAAATGAGGAAGTCTCTGTGGCTGTTTTGCCCGAGGCGCTCCCACAGAGGTGTGTTCGGTGTTGAGAGGAAGAGAGAAAAAGAAAAAAAGAAACAAAGAAGCAACATTGTGTAAATAGTTGACGACCTGTTGTGTGGGAGCATGGGAATCAGCTGTCACACGAGAAGGAAAGGGGAGCATTTGGTCGTGGGAGCTGGGGGGGTTCAAATGGACTATTGGTTCAAAGGCTAAAGGTGGTCGCACTTGAATAAACGTATCCTCAATGAGAACCTTGAGCAACCCCCAGGAAGGTCCTGTGATGTTCTTCCAAGAAAGTGTGCCTGCAGCAATTTCTGCTGTGCAATGCTCATGTCATCTTCAGCCAAAACATAAAGATGTCAGTGCCAAGAATTACCAAATAGCAAAAAGAACATTTAAGCTTGTCAAGTGAGAAGAAAAAACAGATATATGCTAATCTTTGTAAAGTAAAAACCGGCAGTCGACCTGTTAAGCTGTGGAAAATATGCAATATAAACAGTGAATATTTTAGAGCTAAGCCCCACGGCAGATGAACTCAGCAGGGTTGTCACTCACCAGCTCCGATGACTTTTTGTTTGGTTATGTGGCTCGGGTGGATTTCAGTGGCGAACTTGAGGACAGCTACGTTGGGGTCCTCGTATGTATGTGGATCCACATAGGTCTTCAGTGGTTTTAATTGCTCTGCAAGGCAAAGAAAGATAGTTGTATGTTAACAAATGAGTAAAACAAATAAAATTGGGTGACAGAAAGAAATTTCAAGGATTTTGTCTTTTTTTACCAGGGCTTGAAAAGTAGGTGTCCTCCGGTCCTTGCCGTGTATGTGCATTTCTATTTCTGAATAAAAGATAACACATCTTAGTCTTGAAAATATTAGAATGTTTTTCTATCATTTGCACATCCAATGTCTTACAGAAGTATAAATTGTCCTTGAAATGTTGTACATTTTGCCATGCTACAACCACACACTTCACAATCCTTTAGTGGTATTTTATTTGATTGACCAACATAGAGATGTGTAAAGAGAAAGGACAAATATAATAGAAGTGGCCTGATACGTTTATTTCATAGCAATATTACATAACCTGCATCAGCACAGGGCAATACTGAAAGTAAACCTATCAGAGGTTGGAAAAGACAGATTCACCTTTCAGCGGGATAATGTCCCTAACATACAACCAGAACTCCAATGTAATGGTTTAGATCAAAGCACATGCATATGTTCAAATGGCCTAGTCAAAGTACAGACCTATCCAACTGACAATCTGCAGAAAGACCTACAAACTGATGTTCACATTTGCTCACCATTCAATCTGACTGCGTTTGAGTCGTTTTGCAAAGAAGAATAACCAGACAACTCAGTCTCTAGATGTGTAAACCACGTAGAGTTATACTCCAAACGACCTGGAGGTTTAAATGCAGTAAAAGGTGAATACAAATACACACCACACTTTTTAGGCTTTCAATAAAAACCGTGCCATGAATCATTATCACTTTATAAGTATGCTGTATTTTATACAGCATATTAATAGCCGTTAAACTTTTATAGCCATTAAACACTTTTGTATGGAACAGCAGCATCTGTGGTGCTAGAGGCCGTTTACTTATCAGTGGGAAATGACCATCAGAGGGGCAGGGAGAGAAGGAAAAGACAGGAAGTAAATGAAACAAGAACTGAACCCAGGACAGCTGCATACCTGTGGTGCTCCTGCTCTACCACTGCATCACACAGCAACCAATTGCAGCAATATTTTTACAAATTTTTCTAGATTGCTCTGCTGCAATGCATCCATTCAGACAGAAGCGTCCCTTTGGTAAAGCCTGGCAAAAGGTTGTATTTGCTGAGCCATTTCACAGGCTGAAAGGCAGCAGGCGGGAAGGAGGTGGTTACAATCTGCTACAGTACAGGCTCAGGTCACCCTCACAAAGCGCCCACGGCCTAGTACCAAAAGAAGCAAGCGCCTCTTATCAACAACAATGTGCCACTCGTGTTTAATTTCCTTTCAAAGGCTTCAACACTCAGTACATTGCAACCATTGCACAATGACAAGACACATTCAGCAGAAATCCCTCCCTGGTGAGTGCTGGCACACAGATCCAGATAAAGAGAAAAAGACAGTTGGTTAAAGGAAGAGCAAAGGAACGAGGTGAGGAGAGAGTGAATGCAAAGGCCATTTGGAGGCCCCACAAAGGAAAAGCAGAAGAATGAGAGAGGAAGGCAGCGAAGGGTTGTGACAGATTATTGGGACAAAATAAGGAGGGTGGGCAGCAGAGTGGGCCGCTTACTCACCGTCTGCGCAGGAAAAGGGTGACGATCACTATGAACAGCATGATTGCTCCTGCAACCGCTGATGCAAGGATAACAGCAGTCTTGTTAAGGTGTCCTGCAAAAAAAATAAACCATATTTTTCAGTGAGACAATTCTTAAACAATGCCTGCGAGTTTTTCCCTGAGTGATTTTTCTCTATACCTTCAGACAGCGTCTCAAATTGTTCCTCCAAGCTGGAAACTCCACGGGTGCCATCAGTGCCCAGAGCCTGGACCTTGACTAGGTAAGCTGTGCCTGGGGAAAGATCGTTGATCTGCACAGAGCTTTTCTCCAGTTTTAGCACAACGAATGTAGTTACATCAGGTTTATTGTCCTAGGAGAAAAAGAAAAAGTCAACCAAATAAACCCAGTGTTACTGCAGTAGGTATTTAAAAGCCTCTGTTTTTATATAGTCATCTGATCAGACGCTCAGTGACATTCAAATTACATGTTTATTAAACCAAACGGCAAAATGCATTTCCAAAAAGCTTTAATCATGCAGTGTGGACTAAATTTACACATATAGTTAAGCTGTTTAATCGTAAGGTCCTGTCAGGGACTAATAAAAGGTTTGCACACCTTCTTGCGGTAGGCGAGTTCATAGCGGATAGGCTGGGATTGGACCCGTGGACGAGGGAAAACATCCCAGGACAGAGACAAACTGGTGGAGTCCCGTTCAACCAGACGCATAGAAGTAATTTTGGGTGGATCTGAGAACAACACATGGAGAAGAGAACACTTGAGTGTTTATTTCTATAATTGTAAAAAGTTCAAAAAATTGGAAAATATGGTTGCAGTCTTGTTACAATTCACTCCCCTCCTGCAGCCTTATACGGTTTGTAGAGCTGTCGCTACATTGCAGATAGCATCAGCCATTACTGCAGGACAGATAACATCACAGCTCTGCTTCATATTACCAGCACTCACCTGTGTAGTGAAGAGATGTATTTAGTGTGGCGGAGGACGGTGGCCTGAAACTGCGTGGTGCTGCCTGATTAGCAAACATGGACACACCACTGTGCACCTCCACTGCGAAGGTGTAGTTGAAGTAGGGGTCCAGCTCGCTCACTGACACCTTGGTGTCAGTCAGGCCCGTGTTGGCTGGCTCATAGCGAATTTTCTCTCCACAGAATTGGCATAATGAGCCCTCACAACGCTGGCACTCAACGGTGTAGGTGATGTCGTTTCGACCTCCAGTATTTTCAGGCGGCAGCCAGGAAAGAAGGAGTTTTCCTGGAGAAAGAAGGCTGGGCGTGGCCACTAGATCTCGAGGGGCAGAAGGGAGGCCTGACAAGGACAGATGAGAAAAATTTCCAAAATATAGTAGGTGCAAGTTGAAAGACACTTGCTGAATAGTACTGCTTTCTCCAAAGCTATAAATGTAAATGCTGTATGAAATGAATTCTTAAATATCTGGTTTCTACTTCAAGAGTAGCATGGTATTCATAAGGGTCAGCATCCTTTTTATTTGACAAACAAAGAGGTTGGTCAAATAAAAACTGTTATGTTTTTGATCTGTGGTTTTAGTAAAGTTTTACCTCCCAACACTGATTGTAGCCGATTTCAAGACAAGACATGTTAGCCTCTAATAGTACTGTTTAGCACATTTAGCATGGATAAGGTTACTAAAAACAGTGTCTGTGTGTATTCCCCACAGCATGTCGACCCTTGCCTTTAAGGCTTAGTTTGGATTCTTTTTTAAAGTGAGGTGCTGAAGTTTTTTGCAGTAACTGTAGTAAGTAGAAAGAGGTTATGTCACATTCAGGTAGTAGTAAAAGTAAATACATCCTCAGAGTGGTGAAAGCTAATGTACCTTTCATCAATCCGCTTCATAAGCTGATTTGGAAAATCAGTTCATCGAAAGACCGATAGAATAGTTTTTAAACAACTACAAGACCTAGAAAGCATTTCCTTGCTGCACAACTAACACAAAGTCTAAACATTTACCCCAGAACTACAATTTGCAGGGGACCTGGCAAATTGTTACAACTCAATAAAGGAAGGTAAGTCCACAAAGAACCGCACATGTTGATCTTCTAGACAAAACAGGACCAAAAAAAAGCAATGGTCTTTTGTAAACTTCTAGACTGCTGACATCAGCATAGTTTTCTATCCCCTGAAATGAAGACTTCCATTTTGAGTATTGTTCAATTGCTAAACTTAGCTAAAACACACAAAGCAATCTGATTAGCTTGTTAGCTTCCACCACTCCGAAAATCTATTTACTTTGCAACAAGCTCATGCTGATATGACATCCTTCATCCTTATATAACAACTAAGGTATCTCAGATAAAATATTAACCCCAAAATTCCCAAATGGCTGCCAATATTTTCACACCATGTTCGATAACAGAGAGATTGAAAGCTCAAAAAGATAAAACAAAGCACCTCCACTGTAAAATCCAATATGTACTCTGCAGGAACAGAGAAACTAGTTCTTTACTCAAGGCTGCAAGATCTTCTTTTAGGAACAATTACAGTGAAGAGTGTGGTGGTTAATGCAACCCGGTAGCGCTGAGCAAGGTGTGTGTTACTGGAGTTTGTATCTGGCTGCCATAAACTCTTTAGATTATGGTCAACAATGGTTTTCTTGGTGCATGCCTCCTTTTTAGTACAAGAAGTAATTCATAGAAGTTAACGTTCATTTTTGCATAATTCTCACCTGAGCAGGGTCCATTGATGGGGTCTGTATCAGCCCGGTAGAAGCCATTCATGCAGGGACAAAACAAAGCCCCAGGCATCTGGCCCTGGGTGTTGGCAGGACAAGGCTCACACTTCTCACTGGATGCTTCAGCTTTGAAGAAGCCTGGCTTACACACTGCAAGGACAAAAAGACATTCACAGCAGATGATCAGCCAAAGAGGACAATGGGGACTTCTGGCAGCATCCTAAGTGACACAGAGCAAAGCCAGTTTCTCCACATCCTTCAAGCCTCTTTGAGATGCTTTGAACTTTTCACCTCAGAGAGCAACACGTAAAGGTCGAGGGGACACATTATTGTGTCATGGCTAAAGACCACATTTAGGCAGGTGATGGAGAGATGGGAGGCAAAAGCCCAAGGCAGGAGTCTGCACAGTGTTCAGTTCGTCCATGAAAACTCTGTCCATAACAAATAAAATGCGGATCATTTGAGCCAAGCCCTGAAACAAAATCGCACACTTCCTATCACGCTGTTACTCCTATTTTCACACACTCCCTTCTCTGCCGTTGCTGTTTTCTTACCATCTCTGTCTCAAGAAACATAACCAGTATTCTGACATTCCACAACTCTAAGTCAGTTTTCAGTACTAAAGAAGAAAAGGTGCAAGAGCAATCAGCAAAGCACCCAAGCAGCACTACTTGGCACCCAACGTTCTATCATATTTCCGTTTTCTTTCAGAGACCCGCATGAATTCTTTGAAACGGCGTCGCCGAGATAAGATGACATCTAATTTCACACTTTGAATTCTAAATAAAGAAATGCAGGTAGGATTCCCAGCTGTGCATAGGAAATTTGAAATATGAACTTAATAAAGTGTGAAATTTGGTTTGAGAGCAAACCATCAAGGAGAGCGAAATTGAGACGGCTAACCTTAACTCTGTAAGAGCATTCCAGCGGCTGCTGCTCACACCATAGGATGTTCATTTATACCCATACACACACACACACACACACACACACGCCAGTGTATTTATTGTATACATACACCCACAGCCGTGTGTATGCACAAAATTCACAGACATGTACGGAAAGCACACTAGTGGACAAATTGTGGCATCAGGAGAAGGATTATGACCACTGCCTGTCACCTGTTCATGTCCCTCTGCTTATTCAGTTCAGCTACACACATAAACTTATATGCACACACACGCACTTCCTTTCCTTCCTATTTGTTTGCTTAAAGACTTTAAACAGCTGTGACGGATGTTAGAAAATGTTAACGATTTAAATGAGCACCGATATCTAGGCCACAGAATAGAGACGATACTTTACATGAGCAGGCATCACAGAAAACAGACATTGGAAATAAAGATAACTGCGGTAAAATAGAGATAAGTACTGTAGAAACAAATAGAGCTATCCGAATGAAATGAGCCATTCACAGTGAGAGATTTAGGTCACAGCAATAACACTGACTGGGAAAAGCATTGAGACAGTAAGTCAAAAGCAAACACTCCAGAAGAGGCTAATTGAAAAAAGAAGAGCCAAGGACAAAGACAATATCAAACTAGCACTGAGATACCGTCTAGCTTGCCCTTCAGTGCGGCTTGCTTTGGGGAAGCTCATTTTGGAAGCCACAAGTGACCACAAGGAAGACGGAAAGCACATGGCTGCAGCTCTATTTGAGTCCTATCAAGGGGTTTTAGTTGATTGACCGTGAGCCTCACTTCAACTTTGCTTGCCTTTTTATAAACTTGTGGTTCACCGAGCTGACGCAGAGCATATGTGAGGAGGTGTGTATTATCTAAAGAGCCTGACAACAATTGTGGCAAGAAAACTCACTCGACACAAGATGGGTCTGGATGTTTGGCCATTAGGACTGCATTGAGTTCAGTCCTCCCTCTTAACAGCATCTCTGTTTCTTCTTGGGCAGCTGTTTCACTTGTAAATACTACTACTTATTAACGCAGATGGGACAAAAGACAGGCAAGGCAGGAGAGAGGCGGGATGGAGCAACAGAAGGGTTAAGAAAGGAAAAGAGGTATACTGTATCCTGCTGAGGACTGAAGAAAGAAAGGAGACATGCCGAGGCGAACTCTTAGTCTGAGTGGGGGGAACAGCTGTTGCTCTAAACTCCGATTCATTCCCCTACCTCTCCTTCCTTGTAATCCCTAAATTCCTTGCTCCCATGCTTTCTCTCCTTCTAGCTAACCCATTAACATTGCTATTCACCGCTGACCAGCAGGCAAGGAGAAAGTCTTGCAATTCAAAAGTTGAAAGGAAAAAACATACACACACTGGCATTGCAGAAGGGAATAGCTGAAATGCCACATGTCATCTCAATAGAGAAGGACTAGCCTTTTTTTGGTGTTACAGTGCACGCTGCAATGCATCGTGGTCAGGCCTGTGGAGATGATGGCCTTACACTCTGTGTCGCCTCTATAATCAAGATGCATTCCAGTGCACACCACCCATCAGGAGGCCTAGGGCTGCATAGCTTCAGTTGCAGCCAACCTTTTGGTTGTAAAGGTGAATGGGTTTGTGTACCTCAATTATTCCAAACATGAGTCATAGCACCAGTACAGCTAAGGTATTTAAAAAGAGGATTCCTCAACAAAAAAGAAAAGTCTGGTGAAAGCAAGCTTCCTTGTTCCATGGAGAAGGTGGAGGGGGTCTTTGGATTGTTGCTGGACACAACAGGAAACAGGAAGGATGCGGCTGACGCTGCCTTCCTTCCTAAAGCAGCCAATCAAAGAACGAAGGCACGAGGTAGCACAAGCAACAGAATAGCCAGGCTATGAGTTGTGAAACAGAATAATAACCAAAAAGGACGCCGAAATGTGTTGACCCAATATGAATGCAGGCACAAATCCCATGAAGTGGTTCTTGAGATGATGGATCTCATAAACAAGTGTCTGGGCTTCTTTGGAGTTGAGACATTTGACAAAGTAAGAATGACCACTATTTTCCCTCCCTCTTGCTACAAACAAGGAACTGTTTGTCATGTTAGGGGCCAGTGGCCCTGTGTTTGTTTACAGAGAATGAGTGAAGGGACCTGTAACATTCAGTGAGCCAGAGTGAGTCTAGGGCCTCTGAGTGCTCACTGGTGTGTCGGCAGAACTTAAGATGGATGAGATTGCGACAGTGATGAATGTTCGGTCATATAGATGGATGAATGGGTAACATGGTGGCTTGACAACAGAAATTGGCTCCAGGACATGACGAATAAGCAGAATGAGGGGGCCCCGACAATCGAGGCCGGTACTGAGCTTTCTAAAAGGCAGAAAGGTCGTGTCTGCCTCGGGGTGAGTTAAACTGTGCATGGCTTTATGCAGAGTCAGTGGCCAAGTAAAACAAACACATGCACTGATGAGGAGGAAAGGGAGAAAGGTTAAATTCAGAGAAATTGCCAGTGAGCAAAAGAAATCTTGGAAAAATAAAGCCAAGCTAGAAATAAACACAGTGTCAGATCTGTATCAGAGCAGCTCTCTGGTCATTTCGGAGGGCAAGAGAGCCTGGCTTTGTCTTTGCCCTCATTTATTTCACTTCCCCTCTTTTCATCTCTGAACTGCACAAACCCTGCCTGAAATGGCAATATGTCATGTCAGTCTGTTTATATGCAGGGTGACAAGAAGTAATTAGCAATCCGGGGGTACCTGGACTGCAGGAACAGAGGGAGTCTGATGGGGGAGGAGAACCGGGTAACATGAGCCAGAGGCCATGGAAGTAGAGAAGGGGAGAGGGGGGTCAAAGAGCCATAAAGGTGTAGGGGCTGATGGAAGTGTGGGCATGTGGCTCAGGGGGGGTTGGAGACATTAGTGAAAAAGATTAGCTGACCAATGAAGCAGCTGTGATGGCATTACATCTGTTTTACAACTGCACCCAGGCTTTCATCTGGGGTTGTCAACAAACACAATAAATTTCCTGATCCCCTTTCACCTCTTACTCCCTAGGTTCCCTTGCAATCAGCAGCAGGAGGGACAAAGGGAGTCAAAACTGAAGACAAGAACAAATCCGAATTGGAAAGATCTGAGAAAGGCAGCCCTGGTTGACATAAAGCTTCCAGAGACCAAAGTTGTGCTCGTTTCTATCATTTCCAGAAAACTAGGTGAAAAAAGTAACACCATCTCACCACACCTCCCCAAGCCAACAAGCTGACTGCTGACAGCCATCGACTTCCTGACCAAGGGAAGTGACCAAAACAGGACCAAATGCACCAATAAACAAAACGACTTATCAGGCAGCACAACAAAATGGAAAGCAGCTGAGTGAGGCCGCGCAGCGTTGACCGACAATGAAAAATCCTGAGCCAACAGGTCGCGGAGTCACTGAAGGATTAGGCGACCTCCGGTTTCCGCTGAGCGCTCGTCCTGTTAGCAGCAAACGGTGGGTGGGTGGTTGCTGGGCTGCGCTGGGGGGCATGACTGACTGATTGCGGGGAAGGAAAGTGCTGACCTCACACGCCAGCAGCACAATACAAAGAGCTTCACATTGCTCTGCACTCCCCCCACCACAACACTCACACACATACATAAACACAGCCTTCAGGCTCAGGAATGTCACCAAGAGGAAATATGTCCCGACTTACATGGCACAGCCAACGGACACAGACATGCTTGAAGGCTAAAAATGGTTAACACTCAACTTCTCAAGTAAAGGCAAAATGAGGAGACTGTTACCTCAACTGAACTAAATAATTTTAAACAAATTACTGTCTGAATTTTTAAAAACCAAATATCCAGTTGCGACACCAACTAATTTCTAGGCTTTAACAATACAACATCCTTAGTGGAGAATAGACATGTGAAGGTTACCATTATAACCATTATAATACACTGTTTTAAAGAGTTACAGTTTCAACACTGCTGAAATGTTTGTCTTCCAGTACTGCAGTCTTTAAATGAAAGTCAAGGGACCAGACTGGAGTAATGCTGCCTCTCACCCACTTGCTGCTGCATGCTGCCAGTCAGCTGGCTGAAGCAAAGCTCCTACACTTTTCCTCCACCCCAAAGGAATAAAAAAATCAGCTCATGTTCTTTTGCTCTTTGTGTCAATACTGTGAAAACTTGTATGTTGATTCAAGGTCAGCATATAGTAACATTTTTACACCAGCCTGTCCATATTGGAGCGAGTTTTTGACCAACTGCATGACAGAGTGATGCTCGAGCTGTAAGGGCCCAACAGAAGATGGTGAGGGGAGTTGAAAAAATACTTATAATACTTCAAATATTCAAGTTTTATCTGTTTTATGTTTTCTATACTAATCTGTTGGATGTTATCAGACTCCTTCACAATTTGATTTAATATCAAATGTTTGAACAAATGAAAGATTTTTCCCATTTTTAAACACCTGCCACCAGATTTTTGCAAGTTTCAAAATCTAATAAGAAAGAGAACATGTTTTTGGATGATACAGTCACCATGGTGTTTGCATTACCCAAGCCATGAACTTACTCTTTTTTTGTCCAAAATCTTCTATCACTGTTTCAAATAACTGTACTCTCCAGTAAAAATGTGGCCTAACAAGACACCACTTGAAAGAACCCCACCATTAATCTAACCAACTCCCACAAGATCAGCCTGCAAGGCAGAAGTTAGCTTGGCACAACATCTGAGAAATGCAATAATTCTAAGTGATCACAGTGGTTTCTAAAAGGAATGTAGTAGAAAAAAATGTCTATCAAAAATGTGTTGTTCGATAAGGCAGTGATTCAGCATTTCTGTGACCAGCTACAGAGGCTGGGAATCAAGGGAAGATTGGTGGAGCAGAAAATTTTGAGTGTGGGAGGGATAATCCTGCTAGAGTGAGATGATTCCATTATGTGAAATCCACCTTAACCCTGCTAAATCGAATCTCTGCGATCTGCAGCCGTGGTGCTGTGTCTCTTTGTACGCACAACATCAGATAAGCTGAAATTGCACAACACGCTGCTTTAATTATCATGAACTCCCAGGCTTCAGGTACAAGCTGAATTTAAACCTTTATTCTTTCCATAAAAGACTCAGGATTTTTGGTTCTTTTTTTTTAATCAGACATTTAGCTGTCCAAATCCTAGCGTCTCATGTCAAGTTCATCAACAAAAACACAAACTGGTGGCGAAGGTTTCTGTTTTACCTCCTACTAAATATTGACGCCTTGACCATCATGTAAATGGGACCAGCTGATGTTTCCCGATTAGGAGCATTGTTCTGATTTAGCCCCTATTTATTTTTACGAGTCACTCAGGGAGACATTTATTTATCAGCGAGAAACACTGTGAGCGTACACAGCCTAAATAGTCCCATCAGGGCTATGTGAAACGGGATGTTTAAAGTTTTTTGGTGTCATATTCATGACCTGTGTACTAGCCAAAAACAACAGCCTCCGTATGATTTCATGGGCAACGTGAACACGAAACAAGAAGGGAAAAACATTTTGTTTGTGTCTTAGTTTGTTGTATTTAGGGCTGCTTGCACAACAGTGTATGCCTCCGGAGAAAACTGCATATAGTGCTGCAAAATATTCATGGGAATAATGAGTTGAGATAAGAAACTACCAAATAAATACAAGATGAGAGGCAGCAAATTGAGGTTAAAATAGTTACAGGTCCTCTGAGACGGGTAGGATGTGGGGTGAGGGGCAGAACACAGCAGTAGAGATTACACAAAGGCAAAAAAAAGCCAGCAGAACCAGTACTTACTCCACTGAAAAAGACCAAACACACCCAAGTCAATTACTACCCATACAAATCACTCACCACAGCATGCAGCTATGCTACAGTTTAGTTACAGTTCCTTACATCAGCCAAGGACAGGTTTGAAGACATGGACATGGAGGGAAGGAGTGGGAGAGGAGAAAATCTTTTACTGGAAGCTTCTTGGCGAGTTCGAACCTTACTGGAATTCAGAGGATGGTTGTTCCACCGACACGGCATTCACTCCCAAGCACCAAAACAGGCACGCCATGCTCCCACACCGTGTCTCCGTTTATATACAGAGCCTTGTGAAAAAATCACGTTGGATTAGGGCCTGTTTGCCAAGGCCTAAGGGTGGCTAACGAGGTGTGGGCCGAGACAGTTAAACAAAAAGAAGGCTGAGGATCAGCTGGTGCAGATCCAGAGTGGTGACACGCAGTCATTACGCTGTGCCAGGCTGCATAATGGGTCAGGAAGGGCATGGAGTGAGTCACAAGTGGAAATTGTTTAAAGTTAAACATCATTCAGCTAACTGTTTATTTTGCTCTGTAAAAAAAGATTTTTATTTGTACAACTGATTTTAAAGTAGATGCTAAATTTACATTAGGGACTGAAATATTTTACAGCAAGATGGATGAGGAAAGAACATTTAAAACATGTCCAAACAGTGGTAATTAACTGCATGAAATTCATTCCACTTACACTTATCCATATTATAAGCTTCAGCGTATTTCATCAGGATTTTAGGTGACCAACATTAATTACCATATAATTGTGAAGTGAAATTAAAAGGATATATGAACATAATTTTTTTATTTAAAAAAATCTGAAAAGTGTGGCTAACATTTAAATTCTGATCTAAATCATACTTTTGCAGCTTTGCCTGTAAGTTTAAGCTCGTTGTCTTGCTGAAAGGTGAACCTCTGCCTTAGGCTCAAGTCTTTTAAATCCTTGAGCTTTAAAAGACATGCTTTGTTACAGGACTGCACTGTATTTAGCCCCTTCCATCTTCCCATCAACCAAATTTCACCGTAGAAACATTGTGCAGTGCATTTTCTTCTGGGTTTTACATGTAGACCAAAAAGTTAGATTTTAGCCTCATCTGACTAGATCACCTTCTGCCATACATTTGCTGTGTACATGAACAATATTGTTCTTCTTACAACTCTTCCATAAAAATGCAGGACTAAGACTTGCACTGTCAACAGATATTTCCACCTGAGCTGTGGATCTCTTCAGCTCCTCCATAGTTACCTCAGTCCTTTTGGCAGTTTCTCTGATTATTGCTCTCCTTTCCCAGCCTGTTGGTTTCGGTAGACCGCAAAGTCTTGCTGAATGTCCGGTTGTGTCATACTCTGATATGATATGATAGATTAAACAGTTCTCCAAACAGTGAGAAGAGAGATGAGTAGAGATTGGAATATTGTTTTATAACCAAACCCTACATTTACCTCCTGCACAACCTTCTCCCTGACCTGTCTACAACGTTCCTTGATCCTTATGGTGCCCTTTGTTCATTGATATTCTCTCACAAACATCTGACGCCGTCTCAGAACAATTAAATTTTCACTGTAATTAAGGGCTCTAATGACTAATTATGTGACTCCTAAGGGCAGTTGATTGCATTAGAATTTATTTACCAATATAAGAGAAAATGACAATGCATACATGTGCACACCATTTTTAGGATAAACATTTTAAAAAACTTTCCATTTCCAAATTATGCACTACTTTGTGTTGGTCTAGCACATAAAATCGCAACATAATGCATTGTGATGTGACAAAAAAAATAATTTTGCAAGGCAGTGTAATTACAGTTTTTTAAGCTTCTCCATCAATCATGTGAAAATCGTGTATACAAATTGGTAAAACACCATCGGTAATACTGTCACAGAGAACAAAAGGACCAGGTTGTTCCTCATTACTCTTTCTTGTCATGATTTACAACCTGCAAGACTCTTACATATCTTCGCAGCACAGCAACTGTTTTATCTTTTTTGATTTTTTGCCCAATAATAACAGTTTGTGTGAACAACGGGGGCTGCAGAGAGAAGACACTTTCATACAACAATCTTAAACCAAACGTTTAAGGGAAAACAAAAGAGAATAATATCTTACAAAGAAGCTCTGAGAGACAAGTAATCCTTCGCCAAAACTACCACCGCACCGAGAGCCAAGGAGGAGACAGGGAGAGAGAAACCAGATGAAGTCACAGATCTTTAGTTTAACAAGTCCCACGGGGAAGACGAGTTATGAAGCTGAGTGAAAACATGGCTGAACATGGAAAATGTCGACCTAAATACGGAGAAAAAACACCACAGTTCAAGTTTTTGTGGTTGTTTTCCCCCAGAGTAGCAATCCATTCAGAAACGAAGTGGGGAGAATGATTAACTATGTGTCTGTACGATATTCCTCTTTAAGCCTTCAGAACCATTCATCCTGGCTCCGCACTTCAGCCCCTGTGATTCATTTCCATCTAAATCTACACATGTCCTCATGCATCTCGGACCTGTCATTGAGCTTCTTCCTGGTAGTTTTATGTTAGGGGGTTGGGGATTCTCTTTGTTTAGTTGTTTTAATGTGAGGGCTTGACCCGGACCTGCTCTTCCTCACCCCCTCCCATCACCATCAGCACCACCGTTCCTGGTAATTCCACAGGTCTGGAGTAATGTTGGGAGGCTCCTTCTCAGCAAACCGATCAGGAATGTACCAGTAAAGTGGGGGAGAGTAGGTGTCGGAGGTGGGCTCTATCAGCCTCGCAGGGAAACACAGGACTTCATTGTTCTCCTACCTTTGCATTCCACTCCTCACCTCTCTCTGCCCAAAAAAAAATAAAAAAAATCACACCCCTACTCTAAACATTAGCCCTCGCTTTTTCTCCCTCTTTCCTTCCTGTCTCCTCCGTAATCACCTCACCTGGCTCTTTTCCCCAGCTAAAAATGATGTACAGACAGAAAGCCTGAAATTTTCTATCAAGCTCTGGCCACTGGGAGGGAAATCTAAGTGGGAGAGTAGACATCATAAGCAGGCCAAATAGGATTTTATACCTGCTGTCAAACATGTGTGTATTTTTCAGATTATGATTAAAGGTATTTCTGTTTATGAGTTGTGCAAGTGTGTGGCACAAGCAAAATATGCTGAAGGTGGCTGACGGCAGGCTTTGTGTTTTTGTCAAGGAGCAGATCTCAACAGGCCCTCACACGCAGCTTCCATGCAGACACACACCCCAAAGCTGCAGCTCTGGTACGTTTGAGAAAACGAAGGGGGCGCGATAATGGCCGTTTGTGGGGTTGTATGGAGATAGATGCAGTCGACATGCACTATTCACAGAGGCTCGGGTGGGAGCTCCCGCTTTCTGTGATGTATGTTATGAACAAAGTCAGTGAGGCTCAGCAGCTTCACCCTGTCTCCTCCCCTTTCCTCCCATCTGCCTTGAAGATGCTAATCCATCACTGTACAGTAGCCCCCTTTGCTTCTTTGATCACCCGTATTCCCCCTCACTACAATAAAAGCTTGCTTTACAGTGAGTTAAAACACAACAAGAGAACAAAGTCAAAGGCCTGAGTTATGGCCGGTGTGCTGAGCCAGCTCACATCGAGATAAGAGAGCAGACGATATTGAGAGAACAGGAAATTCCCTGATGGCTCCAAATTCTGAACTAGGAGAGGTGTTGATGAAGCGGAAATGTTACAGTAAGACACTCATTTACCAGCATTCTGGATGTATATTAGATAAGCTGATCAAGACTTTGAGTAAATTAAAATTTTACCGATTATTCTGTGCTCCAAACCTGAATTTACACAAAATATTTAAGAATGGAAAATAAGTAACCTGAAAGCAAATCAAATTACTTTCAAAACGTTTTTTAGTGCCCAGCTATTCTGACCTATGTTAAAAACACAGCAAATTAACTCTAAGAACTATCAAAACAAAAGATATTTAGGAAAACATTGCAGAAAGTATTAAACTGGAAAAAAGATTAAAAATAAAATAATAAATAAATAATAAAAATAAAAATAAATAGAATAACACAAAATACAGCAAAGACAAATTTTATTTAAACCCCTAGAACATTAGGGAGGAAGCTTAAGATTAGGGTGATGGCAAAGAGGCCTTACAACCTCAAAGATAAATTGTGGAAATACCAGTGGGAACATACCAAAAGCTGATTAGAAATTATAGAAAATGGTTGGATTGCCAAAAAAGATTTTTCAGTTATTATTTAGGTGATCATTAAATTTGACATGACATTTTTTATTAAAATCTATATGAAAACATTTTTTTTAAACTGATACTTGTTTTATATATTTTTTTATATATATCTTTTAAGATGACGCCTCTCATTTTCTATCTAAAACAAACTGGAAATTATTTTACATCGAAACTTGTCAGATATATGAATAATTTTAGCCCTAACTGTATGTCAGAAAAATTAAAACTGAACAAAACTCATTTCTAATAATATTAGATTTACAAGAGTAATCTGTAATTTTTTTCTTTCTGTCTTCTCTGACATTATATGTAATTTTCCAAGTCTCTTTAGTATCTGCTGTGACACAAAAGGCCAACAAAGAAAATGTGCTTTTACAAACTGCTAAGAGAGAACAGCTAATTGGAGCCAAACCTGAAATGTAAATGCACATTTCCCACTTGTATCGGTTTTGGGTCAGGGATTATGCCAGGACATGTAGAAGAAGGGCTCGGCATTCTTCTCACTGCAGGGGGAGTTTGTGTTAGCCGAGGGCAGAATTCCACTGAGCTATGATAATAACACCTATGATAAATATTTGTCATCCAGGTCTGTTTTATAACCCCGGGCAATTAAAGCAAAGATAAATTGAGCTTAAAAAAATACAGTAAAATGGAGGCGCTTTGCATTTGTCCGGACAAGATAACGTACAGTAAAGTCATGAGTCATACTTCCTGTCTTTAAATATCTCCTCCAAAGGAGAAATCTTTTTAGCTGATCTTGATCAGTAGCTCAAAGCTTTACTTTGGACTCTGGCTGTTTTTTTTATTTCCAGTCCAGAACCTGACCATTTTCAAAGGAATGTATTTTGAAACTTAGATCTGATGTATGAACTATTTCGGCATAAAAAGATCCAAACCTCAGAATATATAGCAAATTAAGTTAGTGAGTCGTTGTCTGCATTGTGCCCAGAAAAATACACATTAAACATTTTTAGCCCATTCGTCGCATCAAGATTCTGCCTTTGTTAGCCTACTTGATCAACCACAACCACCTTTAACCACCTCTTTCAACCTTTGAAGGTCTGGACCAAAAGCAAAAAAGCATCAAAAGTCTAAGGGAAACTTTGAAAGACCTTAAAAAACTGTGGAGAACTATTGATCAAGAAGGCAATAAACAATTACCAGAATGTCTGACTGCTTGGAAACTAAAGCTAAAGAAATGGGAGATGATTTAAAACTTTTCCACAAAAAAAGCTTCAAGGCTATGGGCTTACCTTCACAGGAGTCTTCAACCTCTTCAAAGCCGGTATTACACTGGCACTGTCCAACTGGAACCACCCATGCCCCATCCACAGTGCAGTAGATGCGAGGTAAATCCTCACTGTCGGCATTGTCCACGCATCTCCCAGTCACCTCCTTGAGCGCCTGGCTCTCACCTCCAGCTACAGTCTCAGGGAACAAAGCAAGGCTCTTTGTTGTGGCCGGGCAGGTTTTGTAGTACACCCTGACAGAGAGGAGAGCGACACAGGCTCCGATGTCTTGGAAGGCCAAGTAGAAACCCTTCTGAGATAAGTTTTCCACAACTTTAGTCTCTTTGTTGATGCGCATTTCATTTTTGTTAGTTATTTCATCTGGAGCTATTGTGGCAACCTTCCTGAACTGTCCCTTGCGGAAGGTCGTGCCAACATCTGCGTCCGCCTCGGATGCATAGAGGTTAAACGTCTCCTTGCAAGTTAATGAGGCTCCATCAAATGAGTTGCAGTCTCGCACAATGAACTGAAGTTCCACAAAAACCCGAGAGACCAAAGGACGCCTCTGGACGAAGGTGGTGCGCAGCCAGTTGTCCTGCTCGCGCTCCCCAACGTTGCATATGGAGTAGGTATAAAACTGAGAGCCATTCAGGGTTTTCTGTGTGACCTCCCACTGAAACAGAACCACAGAAACCAAAAAGGTTAGAAGTAGAAAATCTGGAGAGCTTATAACTATGTGGGGCTGAACCAAAACTAAGGTTATAGCTGAATAAAGGAGTGACCATTTAACCATGAGGGTTCAGCCACTGTAATCTGAACCAGGAAACAAAAACAGTGTGCAGAGAAGTCCATGGCTCTTCACAAAGGTAAATACAGACCATTTAGACACAGACATCTATTTTCTAAATCTCTGAAGCCTAAAAGTATCACAGACATTAAGGACTTTGGTTGACGATGCATTTCTGACATTGCAAAAAGAGAAAATTATTTCCTATTCAGTCTCTCACACGTGTTGGCCTCCTCCCCAGTCAGCATTGCTGCATGCAAACTGAATGATGCCACAAATATGTTTGAGAAAAAGTGACAACAACTTCTAACCTTGGCTCACGAGGAACAACTGGCCCCCACAGAGGCAGAAGCTGCGGTTGGCTCTCTGTATGCAGCCACTGTGCTATTAATTAAAGGAATGTGCTTTGCTGGCGGAGTGTGTGGGTCTGCATATAAACTTGATGAACAACAGGAGAATATACTCTTCTACTAATAACCTGGTGGAAACGTTTTTTCTTCCTTTTTATGACCCGCCCAAAAGGCTAAAAGAAATTCAAAATAATCCAACAAACATCTGAAATGTATTAGTGGAAAAAAGTGAAACTAGTGTCAGAGGGATCGTTCAAGCTGTTGCACATCTCTGAGAAAGTTGAGTGAACCACTGAGCAGCATGCCTGCACATGCCTTTGGGTCATCAGCACATGAAATGAGGCTATTTACAGCGAATCTGCATGTGCCTGACTGGTCAATTACTCTGCAACCACATGATGAAGGAAGGCACACATGTCTTGGGTCGGCTCATGGTAAAGAGACAACCACACCATTTGAGATTCATCCCTAAATGTAGACATTTTCCTCTGCTGTAAGGGAAAGGTAGCTGCGGCAGACTGGCTCCATTTGAGGCCCCTCCTCTCTGCAAAGAGGTACCACATGCTGCAAACTTTAAAACTTAATTGCTCTCTAACATACAATTCTGAAGCTGGAGCCTTGAAACCGCAAGAAGCCACGAGCATTCCTAGTTCAGCGGGAGCAGCTATTCTATCCGCCTATTTGTGATTTGGAGCAGCCCAGACATGCTCTGGAAGCAGCTCCTGAGAGGATACCTTGACTGCCTCTTCTATCCCTGCTCAAGCAGGCTTTAACTGACAGATTTTATAGGACACTCACATATGCACACAAACACACAGAGAGCAGTCTGATGAGAATTACGCAAATGTTCTCGTTACAGCTGAGTGTGTCCCTTCCATCAAGTTTACTCCACGCTGATTCATCCTCGGGCAAATTCCAACTACTAAAAACGTGGGAGCTGGAGGAGAAGCAAAGAGCACTACTCACCCCGGATCTGTCTCCCTGGTTTGGGGGCCAAGTCAGCCAGCCCAGCTCTCCTCCTGTTGCCTTCATATCCAAAAGCACTTCTGTGGAGACACAATAATAAGGTCAATGATCAAAAATGCATTTTTGTTTTTACAACATAACACGTAGTTTTACCTTGTATCTGCAAGAAATCTGTTTTTGTGATCAACTTTGATCCCCATTATAAAAATGTTGAAATGTGTAAAATAAAACAATGATCTCCTACATTTAAAAGGGGCAATTAAAAAAGTTCAGGAAAACATAAAGTCTCCGCGGAAACTCTCCACCTGCTGCTGTTCCAAAGTTATAGGAGCGCACACGCAGAGTCGTAATTCATTTAAGAATAGGTTATAGATTGATATGTTACAGGTTACAGATTAAACCAAACAACACTTGTTCGTTTTTTAAGTCAAAATCAAAGTTTTGGACACTTTCTGATAGTTGCAAAAGTAAAGGAAAAATGTTTCCTGCTTCTTAAAGCTCCTTTAAGGAGGCTCCCCGCATGGCACGCGTGCTTCCCTTCAGCGCAATAAAGATTTTATTTAGAAAGCTGAGATGTTTTTAAACAGACACTTACCTTCTGTCGCTTGTAAGGTAATTAATATCCCGTTAATGAGTACATATGAGAATAACAAATGTCTGATTCCACCACAGAAATCCATTTGGAAAACTTTTCTCTCGCCTTTCTGCTCTGCTCCTATCGTTTGGCTGGGACTCTGCTCTGAGAGGTGCTGCGCTCTGCAGCTCATTCACAAACGGCCTCTGCGCGCGTCACCGACTCCGCCCGCTGGAATGTGCGCCTTCGTGCACGCGTGACTTTCAGTTAGCGTGAATTTGTGTGTGTGCGCGCGCGGTGTGAGTGCGCGAGTGAGGGGGGTGAGTTGTGTTTTTCGGCGCTTGGAAGGCGGATCGCGCCGCCTGAGAAACTTATGAAAGACTTGAACATTTCGCGTAATGGCATCTACAATACAGACGGCTTTGACGGTAAATAGCATTGCCACAGTATAAATCCCGCAAAAAAAAAAAATGTATAGATTAAATTAAGGTAATCTACAAATGCTGATAAGAAAAGGTTTTAGGAGTGAACGTACAGTAAATGAAGTTGCACACTTGCAAAACTATTCATACCCCTTGAACTTTTCTGCTCCAATTTAATTTAGGAATTGCATGTGATAGACCAGCCCAACGTATAAAAATCTGAAAAGTGTGGCATGCATATGTATTCAAAGCCCCGAATCAATAGCTTTTAGAACCACACCGTACTGCAGTGGGATGTATCTACTAGTTTTGCACATCAGAAATCTTTGCCTATTTTTCTTTGCAAAATAGTTACATCTCACTGAGGTTGGATGGAGAGAAGATCAATTTTCAAATCTAGCCACATATTCTCTATTGGATTTAGATCTGGACTTTGAGTCATTCTAACATAAACAGCACTGTAACTTTCAGGGAATGTTTAGCATGCTTGTTCTGCTAGGAGGAACATCTGCCCCAGTTTCAACTGTTTTCAGCCTCTAACAAATCTTCTTCCATGTTTGTTTCCGTATCTAACTACCTCTATCTTCCCATCAACTCTGACCAGCTTCATGCCCCTGTTGAAGAAAAGCATCCCCAAAGCATGATGCTGCAACCAATGTATTTTCACCATAGGAATGGTGTGTTCAGTGTGATATGCAGTTTAAGTTTCACTGTACACACAGTGTTTTGTAGTAATTTTATTGTGTCATCTGAGCAGATCATCTTTTTCCACATTTGCTGTTTTCCCTGCATGGCATGTGATGACTTCCTGCATTCATTGCTTTCTTCTTGCTTCCTTTCAATAAAGGTCAGATCAAATTCCCCCACCTGTGATCTAGATCTCTTCAGTTTCTCCAGAATTATCAGGCACTTTTTAACTGCTTCTCCCATTGAGGCTCCCTTCCCCAGTCAGTCACTTTAGGTGGATGGGCATGTCTTTGTAGATTTGCAGTTCTGCCAATGTCTTTCTGTTTTCGGATGATGGTCAAAGCTTGGAATATTCTTCTGTTTTTTGGAAGAATCTAACTCTGCTTTACACTTCTTCACAACCTATCTGTCCTTGGCCTATCTGCTGTGTTCCTTGGTCTTCATGATGCTCACTGTGCAGTAATGTTATTTAACAACACTTTTAGAGAACATCTACTGTGAAATTAAATTACATACAAGTGGGCCTTCGATTGGTTGCACTTTGGTTTATTAAGGGGTATCAGAGTAAAAGGAGCTGGATACAAATGCACAGCATATATTGTTATTTATAAAAATTTAGAAATACTGTAACAAGACAAAATATATGAAAGTTAACAGTTTTTATTTTACGTAGATGATCATAGACAAAGACTATTCTACAATGAATTTCCTGTGTTTTCCTAAATCTCTATGTATGCCCGCAAATCTGGCTGAACATGATGGAGAATGAGATGATCTGTCTCCATACTGTCTCATGGATGGAACAGGGGGCATTTGTCACTCACAAACTTTTCAGGATTAGATTAAAGAGGTTTTTCTTTAGTTTGTTGTAAAAGGTTTACTTGTGAGCATGGTAGTAGACATAAAGCACAGCAAATGGGCCTGATTAGCTTATACACAAGATCTCTAGCAGCTTGGAGAACACAAATAGGGACCCTAAAGGATCCCTAAATGTAAACATCTGAAACGTTTTGCCATTGTTTACTAGCAGGTGGTTTTGGTAAAGACCAAAGTTATCCACCAGTTACTTGTACTCTGGCTGTAGTGTATTTCAGTCCACAACTGTAAAGACAACAGTTTTGGATGTGACAGGATTCTCGAATGTCATGACTGTCTGACCTGTAATCAATCATCAATGGAGACAAGACAGTCCCTTGTGGTGTTCCTTTACTAATTAGGCCCAAATTAATTCAATAAAAAAAAAATTTCAAAAAAACTTTATTAATCCTAAAGGGAAATTCAATGTTGTTGTAGCTCATATTATACAGGTAGATGCTGATGGTTGTGGGCAGGAAGGATCTCCTGTAATGGTCCATCTTACAGCAGATCTGAAGAAACTTCAGTCTGAAGACACTCTGTTGTTGTAGGACAGTCTCATGAAGAGGATGCTCAGGGTTCTCCATAATGTTCTTCATTTTATGAAGAATCCGTCTTTCCACAATGATCTCCAGAGGTTCCAGAGGAGTCCCCAGAACAGAGCCAGCCTTCTTTATCAGCTTGTTGAACTTTTTTAAGTCCCTGGCTCTGATGCTGCTTCCCCAGCAAATGATGGCAGAAGAGATCTCACTCTCCACAACAGACTTATAGAAGATATGCAGCATCTTGCTGGAAACACCAAAGCTCCTAAACTTCCTCAAGAAGTACAGTCTGCTCTGTCCCTTCTTGTAGATGGCTTCACAGTTGCATCTCGTCTCCAGTCTTTTGTCCAGGTGAACACCAAGGTATTTATACTCCTCCACCACCTCCACTTACTTCTTGTCCCATGATGGAAATTGTGATTGACCTATTCCTGTTTCTTTGAAATGCAATCAGTGACCCAAGAAAGAAATACAAAGGGCATTCCTGCTAAGCTGCTCATTAGTCAACAGGAAAGGCTGAGCTGTACTGAAGGTACTGTTTAACAAAGACTTTTAGATATGAGTCTTAAAGTTTCACAGCTACCATCCAGGTGAGAATGTCTGTGCAGCACAAAGTAATGACACAATTCCTCATCCACTTGAGACTGATCACCAAACTGAAGAGGGTCAAGAGCATGTGGCCAAAGTGGGCCATCTCATTTCTCCATTGTACAACTTAGTTATTTTAACCAAACTGATAGCATCAGAAATATGTGCACATTTAAATGCATCTCCATTACTGCAAATAACGTCCGTCTTTGCATTTATTCTGTTAATCTGAAGTAGACCGAAGATGGCCTGGCTCTGACACAACCATCTAATACACCTTGCCAATTTTCAATCAGTGGTCAAATTGTCTTAGGACAATGATTCCAAGTAGGAACTGAAGCTTTGGGTGTAAAAACTACCCATGATGTAGGAACATGGTCTTCTGTGCAGCTTTAAAGGAAACCAACGATCTTCTCTTCCAGAAGGTGATGTTATCATGAGAAACACAATGTATAAAACAACTTTGAACTGGAGTTGAAAAGAAGTAAATATGAGTGGCTTACTTTCTTTTCACAAATGTTGATATAAAAATGTATATTTGTGTAAGCTTGTCTACTATAATTATTGTATTTATTTTTTTTTTTTATTCCAAATGTTGTGTCTGTCATCAGACATTTAAATTCGGTCTGTATAGTGGTTACAATCAACCTCATTGCAGTGGTCAGGATTGATAAAGACCAGAAGGAACTGCTTTATTAAATCCAGATAGGATATTTTCCAGATCTCATTAACAGTTTCCCACAACAAGCTCTAGTTACTGTGGAAAATGATGTTTGGATGTTTGGAGGATGCGTGTATAGGAGTTGGGGGCTGAGTGTAGGATAATCTGATGACAGAGAAGGTGATGAAACTGGTGGAATGTGGGGAAGCCCAGTAGGGGGTGTGGTACTAGACCTGTTGAAGGACAGTTTAGTTTATTTAAATGCTCAATTTCCCAAAATCCAACAGTTTGTTGCATCTTAATACAGACAAACACTGACTTTCAAAGTATACCAATTATTGTCTACATTAAATAATATGGAATAAATGGAAATTACTTAGAATCTGGCTTTATGATTGTAGTGAAGGAGGACGACAAAGGATGTAAACAAAATCAGATAATAATTAGGTGTTCTTGGCACATAGATTGTGTAATTTTACAAGAAGGGGTTTTGTTAGGCTAAAAGAATAATTCTGTGTTGATGGAGTTATTCTGAAGTAGGGTTGTTGAGGATTCAAACTTGACATCATAGGAAAGTCTCAAATCATCTGCAGGCACAACAGGTTTTCTTCCAGGGTCGTCCTGTCTTTAGCTCTACTTGACCAACAAAAGTTTCTTCTGACATTGACAGTTTGTTGACACCTTGACACCTTATTGCCAACTCAGCCCTGTACAGTGGCTTGTAAAAGTATTCATACCCCTTGAACGTTTCCACTTATTGTCACATTGCAGCCATAAACATAGATATATTTTTATTTGAATTTTATGTGAAAGACCAACACAAAGTGGTATACAATTGTGAAGTAGAACCAAAATTATACAGAGCTGAAAAGTGCGGAGTGCAAAAGCATTCAGCCCCCCTGAGTCAATACTTTGTGGAACCACCTTTTGCTGCAATTACAGCTGCAAGTCTTTTAGGATATGTCTCTATTAGCTTTCCACATCTAATGACTGAACTTTTTGCCCATTCTTCTTTGCAAAACCGCTCAAGATCAGTCAGATTAGATGGAGAGTGTTTGTGAACAGCAGGTTTTAGATCTTGCAACAGATTTTTGTTTGGGTTTAGGTCTGGACTTTGACTGGGCCATTCTAACACATAAATATGTTTTGTTTTAAACCGTTCCATTGTAGCCCTGGCGTTATGTTTGAGGTCATTGTCCCGCTGGAAGGTGAACCTCCACCCCAGTCTCAAGTCTTTTGCAGACTCCTACAGGTTTTCTTCCAAGATTGTCCTGTATTTGGCTCCATCCATCTTTCCATCTACTCTGACCACCTTCCCTGTCCCTGCCGAAGAAAAGTACCCCCAGAGCATGATGCTGCCACCACCATATTTGACAGTGGGGATGGTGTGTTCTGAGTGATGTGCAGTGTGAGTTCTCCACCACCTCCACTCATAGCGTTTAGCATTTTGGCCAAAAAGTTCAATTTTGGTCTCATCTGACCGAATCACCTTCTTCCACGTGTTTGCTGTGTCCCCAACATGGCTTATGGCAAACTGCAGACGGGACTTTTTATGGTTAATAATGGCTTTCTTGTTGCCACTCTTCCATAAAGACCACATTTGTAACCTGTCTGGTGTGTTCCTTGGACTTCATGATGCTGTTTGCTCCCTAATATTCTCTTAACCAACCTTGGCGGCCATCACAGAGCAACTGTATTTGTGCTGAGGTTAGATTACACACAGGTCGACTCTATTTAGTCATTAGCAATTATCAGGCAACTTCTGAAGGCTATTGTTTGCACTCAGAGTAAAAAGGGCTGAATACTTTTGCTCAGCGCACTTTTCAGTTTTTTATTTGTAAAAAGAAACAAAAGAAATCATGTATAATTTTATTTCCACTTCACAATCGTATACCACTTTGTGTTGGTCTTTCACATAAATTTCCAATTAAATATTTTTATGTTTGTGGTTGTAATGTGACAATATGTGGAAAAGTTCAAGGGTATGAATACTTTTACAAGCACCTGTAACTATTTCCGTCATTGCCTTAAAGATCAAATCCATACATCCGTCCGTCTGTTCGTCCGTCCGTTCATCCATCCAGTCTTTCCTTTACCTGAGATCAGGTCACCAGGGTAACAGGTCCAGGACAGACACCCAGACATCCCTCTGACCAGCGACACTCTCCAGAAGATTCTTGGGAATCCCAAGGCAGAACAGATGACAGAGATCATCCCTCCAAGTTGTTCTAAGTTTGTTTCCTCTCATGCCAGGAAAACGTCCAACAAGAGGCACCCAGGGGGTATCTTGATCAGACACTTTCAATGCAGAGAAGAAGTCCTTGTGTAAGAAAACTCATGCACATCGCTGTTCTCTATCTGGATATGGGCTCTTACATGGTTCCTATGTATCACCCACAAACCTTCTAAGATACAATCTTGTGAGAGGTAAGTACTGCCTTTCACCATCCACCCACTTAAAAGATTTTAGACAATAAAAAGCTGATTTAACCAAACAACAGACAAACAGAAAACCTTTGTGTCACCTTAGTCTATTAATCTTTAACAGAACACAAAAGTTTTTCTTCAAGATTTGAGAAAAGCATTAATAGTAAAAATAAAATACATGTATCTTTTTAAGGATCACTTAAACACCTTTCTTCTGTGCAGCATCATTATTGTTCTCAGGGAGCAACTGAAGGCACCTGAAGGTACCTGAAGGCACAAGTTAGAGGGTTGCCCACCTATCAAGAAGCCTGCATGGAACCAGATAGTTTTGCACAGGGCTGTTGATTTAGAATATTTCACCAGACTGAATTAATCTGTGGAGGGAAAAGGGGGCAGGAGCTGCTTGACATGATGTGCCTTTTTTCTGAGCATTCACACATACAGAAATAAAATCGTTGTGACAACTGGAGAGAGATGTATTCATATAAGAATAATAGCATCTTTGAATACTAAAATTCCACAGTACAGCTGGCGTACTGATAGCCTGGTCATAATTCATGGGAAATATCCCAGAAATGTAGCACCCTGCACAGCCTGTTGATTAACTGTGGTCAAGTTAAGAACCAAAACAAAAAAAAAAGATTTAATCTAAATTTTTTTCAGTGTGAGGAGGGTATGTGGGAGTGGAAATGTGGGAGTCGAGTGTGAACATAGACAAGGAGGCAAGTCTTACCTATCAACAGTCGCAGAGAGGAATTACTGCCAAGATTTCTCTGACTTGCTTACTGTGTTTGTTGCACAGAGTTACCGTGGAAAAAATATTGAGCAAAACCAACAGAAACTATAAGGAGATGCCTAGTTTTATATTATGCCTCCCCGTCCTTTCCTCCCCATCGCTGAGTACCACACTCCAGCCAAGGCGTTGTCCGTGGTTACTAACAATTTATTCCTAGTTTTGTTTACCTTTGAGCAACAGCCTCACGCCCACAGTAGATGATTACAATACAGGGTGTAATTGATTGGACACGGCTCGCTCGCTGTTAAGCACACACACGAATTGTTGCTCACTAACACCTGTGATGCTGACTCTGCGAGAAAATAGAAGTGGGCTTCTGCTGGTCAGGGCTCCGTCTCAGACGCCCCCTTCATCTACCCCGACCCTAATGCTCCCCCGGTGCCTTTTGGGGGATCCAGTTTCACAAAGGGGGATTTCCACCAAAGCAGTTCCTGAGCTACAGTACTTTGCAGAAGTCTTAATTCATGTCTGATTTCTTTGCTCTTTGCTTTTAAGGTGGCAGACTTTCTTGTTTTCTTTTGTCAACTTGAGCAGTGTTTCTACATACTTTTTGAATATGTTTCAGCATTCTTTGTAATTTTGGCAGCTTTTGCACTTATTTACAGTCAAGTAAATGGTTAATTTTTGCCACTTTAATAAAATACAAAGTCTCCTAATCTCAATGCTGCAACTTTACATAACAACTTTGCAAATAACCAATGGAAACCTGGATCATTGGGCACTTTACTGCCAGAAGCCTGTCACAAAGATACAGTATTTCTTTATTTCTTTAGTTGAATCTATAATAAATATCAAAATAGAGTAAAGTTGTTTGACAGTGATAAAGTAGCATTTTAGCACCAGAAAGGTTAATCTCACAGAGTTCTCAGCTGAAAATTTGCCATACAGTAGAAGACCAACCTAGGGATGATGCATCTCACAGGTCTATGTTGGATTTTTCTCCTGTTTATTAAAAACATGACTTTCAGATAGTGATCATTTACTGTAGATAGCTTTTTAGGCCTTTCAATTTTCCAAATTCCTCACTACACAATGCACAGTCTGGGTTACCGTGCATTGAACGTTTTCCCATTTTGTCATGTTGCAATTAGGGTATAGAATATGCTAAACTAACACAAAGTAGTGCAATTATAAAAAAGAGAATTATATATACTTTATTAATATATTAGAGGTGTGGGATTGCATTCCTAATTAGCTTCCTTTAATTACAGCTTTATAGAACCATCTTCTGCTTCTTTTGGTGTTTGTTTGTTTGTTTGTTTGTTTGTTTGTTTGTTTTGGGGGGCCAACTTTACACGTTCAGAAGGTTTTGCCCAACCTTCTTTGCAAAATAGCTCAAGCTCAGATTTGACATCAAGTTTCTGTGAGCCTCAGTTTTTAAATCTTGGCACACATTCTCAGTAATACTTTGGTCTGAACTTTGACTGGGTCATTCTAATACATGTGAATGTTTTGATCTAAACCATTCCAATATAGCTCTGTTTGTATGTTTAGAGTTGTTGTCCTGCTGGAAGGTGAACCTCTAATCCAGTCTCAAGTCTTTGCCAAAAAGTCTCATCTGACCAAAGAACCATAGAACCTCCTTCCACATGTTTGCTGTGTCCCCTGAAGTTAATTGGTTTGTATCTAGTACAGCAGTGAAAGAGAGTGAGTACAAATACATGCCACACTTTTAAGATTATATTTGCTAAAATTTTGGAATCTATCTTCCACTTCCACACTTTGCACTAATTTGTGTTGGTAAATGACATAAAGTGAAAAAGTTAAAGGGGTGTGAATACTTTTACCAGGCACCATTAAAAAAACAAAGTAAGGAGTTGCAAAGAAAAGCCGTCTGGAAGAGGAAAAATCGTGACATTGTCTCCTTTCCATGTTGATATGGGTGATAAGATGTGCCCGAGGGGCCACATGTGCAGTATCCAACCTGATACGGCTGTTGAATATGTATTGTTTTTGTAGTGCAGAACTAAAAGCTAATGCAGGATGTAAACTGAGAACTAAAGTGGAATGGGTTTTGTGGTTGAGGGACAGAAAGGGGCAGGGGGGTTAGAGTGTGTCAATGTGTGTGTGTGTTGTAGGGGTGGGGGTGCTGGGAGAGTTGCCAAGCACAGGTGTAAAGCAACCACAGCAGCACTGGTGGATGGGCAAACAGCAGGGCCATTGTTCCCACCAACACACACTTAGAGAGAGCACCAACAGTGGCACAGGTCCGCACATGTGAGACTACATCATGGGCTCATCCATGAGTGTGATTAGATAGATACCCTGGTTCCTACATCTCCTGCAAAGCCATAACCCCCCCACCCTCCCAATCCTCATCTTCACCACCCACAACCAGGACCTGAACCATCTCATCCCACACCGGTCAGTTTGGAAAAACCAGCTCCATGTGCTTCGTCAGAGATTTACAGCAACCTGATAAGCTAACTGATGACACTGGAATTAAGAAACGGGGTCAAAGTACAACAGGCTGTTTGCACAGATGAATTGCAAATGGTAAGAGACTGTGTTCAGCATGGGCCGCTCACTGCTTACCTAGAGGTACTGATCAGTTTGAGTTTCCACCTCATTCTGAGCAGTCTGCAACCATGGCACTGACCACTCATAATAAGCTGGACTTTTACAAATCAACAAACAAGTCAGACATCTGTGAGTTGTATATATATTTGGTAATGAACAAATGTTGGCGATAATGTGCTCCTGCTGTGTGTGTGTGTCTGAGGTGAGAAGCTGGGAAGCTGCAGGGCATATGCATAGCTACGTGTCGACTTGTAATGTAAACCATGCGTGTGCAGCAGGCTTCAGTGTGGTCATTTGTATTTCACACAGCTGAACAGGCCAGCGCCGAGGGGCAACATCTAGAGACAGCTGACGGTGACCCTAATCTCCTGTTTTGTTATTCTTCTTAGATTTGTATATCTTTTGTCAGTAACGCTAATGCAGAACACATTTTACGGTGTTTATGCTGAAACCAACTTGGTAGTCCAGTGGTTATTGCTTTTGGTAGATATCCAACTCTCGATAAGGGCACTCAAGGGTTAGATTTCTATAAAGTAGGTGGTCCTATATGACACTGTTTAAAACAGCAACAGATAAAATTGAAGCTGTAGAGACCAAGGTATATTGACCCTGAATAGTTAAATCTGGTTAAGTGGGAAAAGTGTCAAAACCTGCAGTGCAACGCAGTGTTTTGTGTATGACTGTGTAGCTACAGCTGAAAGCCTGAGAAGCAAACTCTGCATCAAAAGTGGACTGGAGAGCAATCAGTGATGGTTATCTGCCCCAATGAGTCCTGTTTTCCATTTCCTAGATAGTATGGTGGATAAAAATCAGTTGTCCGGAGAGAACTTGGCACCAACATGAGTGCGCGAACACTTGGTTTGGTCATTAATTTGGTTGGTATTTCATCATATGCCACCTATGGTGCCTTGCAAAGTCTTTACTTCTCCACATTTTATCATGCGACAAGCTCAAACTTCAACATATTTCTTTGGGATTTTATGTTTTAGACCAACATAAAGCATTGCATAATGGTGGAAGATGATACATGGTTGTTAAAATGTTACAAATGTTACAAGAAAATTGGGTTAGGGTTAGGTTTTAAAACAATATCCCAAGATCTACACATAACATGTTCAATCTGTTCAGTCCTTTATCTTAAAAATGAAAGAGTATGGGAAAACTTCAAACCTACCAAGACATACACCTTTATCTATACTGAGGGCCTGGGTAGGGAGAGCATTAATCAGAGAAGCAGCCAAGAGACCCATTTTAACTCTGGAGGAGTTGCAAAAACCCACTGCTACTGTTGGATAATCTGTAGAGGACAACTGTTAGTCCTGCGCTCCCCAAACTTGTTTGTAATGGAGGAGAAGTAAGAGGAAAAAAAACATTGTTAAATGAAAGCCTCATTACATGTTAGGGAAATGTGAAGACCTGAATAAATATATAAATAAAACCAGCCGTGCCAGTAAACATATATGACTTCAGAACTTGACACTAATGGGTGACAGCACAACAGAAATGCAGAGCTATACTGCAGGAAAGTCAGTGAAAATCCAGTGCAACCAAATAAAAAATTTAAAAAGGACAACATCTATAAAATGGCTAAAGCTATGCTAAGTAAATGATTTTCCCAAAACATTAATACGTTTTGCTGTCTTTGACGTGGTTTACTCTTTCCACCAAGACATTAAGTTCTTAATCTTACATGTGAAGTTCAATAAAATCAGAGAAAGGACAAAATAAAAAAGTTGATAAACCCAGAAAAATAGCTCTGATGTTGAAGTTTCTAATAATCTCTGTAATTCTAGTTCATGTAGATAAACTGTGATCAAAGTTTTAAAAAGAAATTCACCTTTGAAGGTGCTTAAACAAATTATTGTTTCTTATCCTTAAAAAACTGTTTCCTACTTACTGTTTACCTGTGGAGGTACAATCCAAATTAACAAGTTTGTCGTAATATAGGCACTTTACAGGAAAGTAAAAGAACATATATAGCAGAGAATTACATATAAAACAAGAAATAAATTAAATGAATAGTAGAAACATGTTAGCATTACATAAAAACAGAAATGCAGATTTTAAATAATGAAAGCCTGACAGCTGAGGCTATCTGAATGTTGTTTCTTTTTACTGGAACCTGTATAGAAAGAAATATAATTATCTAACATACTAAAAGTAAAGGCATGATTTCGTTTTTCTGTGTTCTGTTTTTCTAGCAAGTATTTTAGAAAGGCAGAAAGCTGTGTTGGGACCCAGCCATGGATTTCAACATTAAACTCCGGTACAGACTTTCCTGAACTTTCAAAATAAATTGAATTTAACTGACTTCCAGCAACTGAGGAAAGGGGGGTAGTAGCAGACTTCCCATGATGCCACTGTCTGAATAAGAGCAACCCCTCTCCAACAAGCCAACCTCTTCCACTGGTGATTGTTGAAGTACCCCTTTAAAGAGACCTTCTGCGCGTTCGTTTAATCACCGTAACCTGGAGGAATTCACAACACATTAGAATAAATCACACGGAGACAGCTGTATGCAATTCAAAATACCTGGACCAGGGGAAGCTCTCATGTGATCAGGACACACACAGAGACGACTTCAGAGCTTCTCACTGGGCACATTGCTTTTATTAAAACACACATGAAAATGGGCAGCGCCCTTGATTACAATATTTTCTCACATGTAGTCACGTACACACTTTTCCGGCTTTACCATATTTAGACAGTCATTGTCCACCAGCTGCACCCCGTATCTACTGATATAAGCAGGGAGTAAGTCAGTCTCTACTTTTTCACACACTCCTTCAGCTCTCAGTATTTTTCTGCTTCATCACACTCAAGGCCAAGTTTGTGCAATAACAATTCTGCAGGCCACAATGTCTTATACTAACACAGATTATACATTTTATTTCCCACACTGGTTATGAACATATTAATAATAATGGTGCACACACATAATATATCTCCATAATTTCCCCCTTTTGAAGTCTCCTAAGACTTCACCACTAATTGGAGGTATTGCATAAAAGATTTTAACAATCATTACAACCTGTGGAGCAGAAGGAAATGTTTGTCATCATGCTTTTTGACCCTGCCTCCAATGCCATGCCATGTGCCCAGGGACTATTGCCTGACTGGCCTTTGTAGTCCCAAGGATGCTTACAACCTTCTAAGTCTTGACAGGGTGTATTGACCCCTCTAACTGGAGGGTGTCTATCCGTGCTTTATTCCATAGTCTGTCTAAATATGCCAATATAATATTCTACCATCCTTCTGCTCCCTAGACAGTAATACACATCAGATGCCCTGTAACTTACTCTTACGGGTTAATCTTCGTCCTCCTCCTCGTTAGCATCAACCGTAAGCAAAGGCATCATATGGGAAGGAGGAGGTGTGGTTTTCCCTTCAATGGTTGTAGTAATAAAGCGAATAATCAAAGATCTTATACATGGTACACAGCAACATCCACAGGTAACCATAATAGCTACAAAAACAGCAATGGATATAAACAATGACATAATCAACCCTTTCCAGTGTCCAAACATGCCCGTCATCCAGTCTTCGAACGGATTGTCTATTCCTGAGTGCTCATGCATAGTGGCTGAAAGTGTTTTTAACCCTTCTAAAGCTTTTGAGACGGAACCATCAGGGGCGGTATTATTGGGTATGAAAGTACAACACATGTCTCCAAACATAGCACATACGCCCCCTTTTTCAGCTAACACCATGTCCAGGGCCATCCTATTTTGTACAGCCATAAGGGATGTGGGGCCAGTTTGTTCAGCTAGGCCCTCCACAGCATCTCTAGTGAGGTTGGCCATTCGAAGAACATTGTAATGTATGTAATTAATGCGGTCCACATTTTTATTGGGAGTTACCGGAAAAAAGGCTGCAATAATGGGAATGTTTTCGAAGCCTGCTGAGACTTGGTCCGCCAATTTATACTCATTGGGTACGCCTCGGGGAACTCCAATTGCATCAATGTAGGTGGGCGAGCCTTCGGTCAGGTCAAATGCGTTTGTGCTCCACTTCATGACATGTCTACGCCGTCGCCTAGTGAGAGCCGTGCTTTGTGCATGTTTCGAGGGAAGATACTTAAAGTCTTTGCCTAACAGAAGGAGAGGTGCCTGCAACCTAACCATGGCACACATTCCAATAGTATTATTTTGAATCCTAGTTAAATGCCGATGTCCTCCACAATAATAGTAGAGTCCTGATCTTGCCCAGGGACCTATCACTGAGCCTGGCACCGTGATGTTACACCAATTGCGAGGAATTTGTCCTACATTTGCCTTTGGTGTTGTGGAAGTGAAGGTAAAGCAAGTGTATGTGCCATTTCTTCGTTGAGGGGTGAAAGGGCCTGCTCTGGTGTTATTGGCAATGGGTGGGAACAGAGTGGCCAGAGTGGTACAGTTTGTGGGAGTAGCCACTCTAGTCAGCTGTAGCATACAGCTATAACCCCACTGGTCCTGTGGATACAGAGGAGCAGGATCAGTAGTTAAATGTGGTCTTGTAGCTGCGCAGGCCACACAATCTGATTTACTTTGTTCTTTGGCAGTCTGAGCTATCCATTGGAGCCAGAGGTTATCTTCAGTATATCTCGTGGCCATCTGAATAATTTCTATGGGTTTTAAGGTGTTGTAGTCTATCTTTATCCTCCCCTTGTCTGACTCTGCCTTATTGGAGTGATTTCCGAAATTTATCTTGATGATGCCTTCCGGATTCTGTGTGTTCCATCCTCGTCGAAGACCAAACATGAAATAGGCGTTGTGTGTTCCTAGGGGGTTGTGTGTCAAGGCTTTAAGGGTTAAAAGAAATGGCTGTTGCCCGTTTGAGGCGGTATTCGGTAAACTACCGCGTATCAGGGATATGTTTAGCGCTTCAAGTTTAGGT
This sequence comes from Girardinichthys multiradiatus, assembly GCF_021462225.1. NCBI lineage: Eukaryota > Metazoa > Chordata > Actinopteri > Cyprinodontiformes > Goodeidae > Girardinichthys > Girardinichthys multiradiatus. The sequence continues at coordinate 14,003,729 of NC_061794.1, forward strand.
GTCGGGTCAGGGTTAAAAATATTGGTATTCCATGGTCTGCTGTAATATATAGTATTTCCCCACCCCCCTACCGCACAAAGGGGTGTCTGCACTTGTGGACTCACAGTGTGTGGACAGTTCAACATTAGCGCATAGGTAATAGTGGAGCCTCGTCAACCATGTGCTGCCTGAGATTTGGTAAGAGCTACAATTGATAACGTCGCAGAGATCAAATTGGAAAGTCGTGGTCGCACCGAGAGTGTGATTTAATTCTATTCCCCCAAACGCCTGGAGGCATTTATCTGGACCCTGGGGTTTGGATTGTCTTTTATTGATCCTGGGATGACTGGAGCATGTCTGGAAAGGAAGTTCACAATACAAACCTAGAATCAATGTGACAATGAAAAATGATAAAACACCTATACCTCCCATGACCCAACCCTTAAGGGGCGTGGGTCCTAGATTTTTACCTCCCATTCTTTTCCAAGGTACCTGCAAAGGAAGATAAGGATTAACAATATGGTGAAACACAAAAGACCTCTTTTTTTTTGTTTTTAAAAGTTCAGAGTGTTCAGTTAAGTTCTTCGGTGGGAGAGCAGCTATGACCACCAGTGAAAGAGAGGAAAGCTCAATCACATCTGCCTCTTCTGTGTGATGTCCTGGTCTTCACTCACAGGTGTAGACTGACCTGGAGCTAAGTGGTCTCACCAGGGGATTATTCTGCCCCTATTGGTGGGACCACTGATCAGACGGTGCACCTAAGGTGTAGACTAACCTTTAGGTGTAAATGAACGCTTTCTCACCCTAGGGGATTATTCTGCCTCTTGAATTGGGTGAGAAAGGTCTTCTGGTGTGCTGGTGTTGTCCCTCAGGTTCTGCTGGACCTCTGGCAGCGATCTCTGTGGTGCCTCTGCTGCTGCACACTGGCTCCAAAGATACCACGTGTCTCCTTTGCCCTTGACCCTCACCGCATGTGAGGTTCTCTCTGTGACCTGGAATGGACCCGTCCACCTGGGCTCTGACCACTTCCGTTTGATGAATTTCAGAAGGATCCACTCCGCGTCTGAGGTGGTGGCTCGACCCTCGGGTGGTTGAGAATGCTGCAACCAAGCTGTGGAGAGATCTATAGTAATCACGGTGAGACATAGATTGTTCACATTCAGTCAAAAAAGGTAACCTGGTTTTTGGGCCTGGAAAAGGTCTTCCAGTCTGCAGTTCATGGGGCGTCAACCCATGTCTCTGGCTCACTGAGCTTCTTACTGACATCAAAGCTAAAGGTAATGCTGTGACCCAATTCATTTTGGTCTGCGCACAGATCTTAGCCAATTTGGTTTTGATTGTCTGGTTCATCCTTTCCACCTTCCCTTGAGATCGGGGGTGGTACACTGTTCCAAAGGAATGTCTCAGTCCCAGGAACTTTTCAACCTCTCTAAGTTCTTCATTTTTGAAGTGTGTGCCGTTATCTGACCTGATGTTCGCAGGAAAACCGTGCCTGGGGATGTAGTGATTAATCAGACACTTCACCACTGTTTTGCTGTCTTCCTTTTTTGCTGGCCAGGCCTCTGGCCAACCGGTGAACGCATCCACGCACACCAACAGATATCTGAACCCATTCACTCTTTCAGTCATGTTTGTGTAGTTTATGATGATTTCCTTACCTGCTACCGGGTCCACAGGGAACTTACCTGATGCAGGCTTCAAAGTGGGTCTCACATTGAATTGTTGGCAGGTGCTACACGAGCTTATCCAATGACCTACCGTCTGTTTCAGGTATGGATGCCACCAGTGCCCAAGACTCTTCATCATTTGTGCAGTTCCTGCATGTCCCGGTCCATGTGCTTCTTCCAGCGCTGCTGTGGTCAACCCTGGGGGTAGGATGGGACGTCCGTCTGGACTTCTCCATAGTTCATCCTGGTCTTTTCTTCCCCCTCTTGCCTTCCAGACTGATTTCTCTTCCGGTGAGGCACCCTTTTGCAGTCTACTCACCTCCTCCAGAGTCGGTTCTGGTGTCCATTCAACTTCAGAGTTCATCAAGATGTGTATGGGCAGATATCCAGCTTTGGTTTTGGCTGCTTGGTCTGCAGCTTGATTTCCTTGAGCCACCCTAGTGTAGCTGTTATCATGTCATTTGCATTTTATGACCGCTACTTCTCAGGGAAGTAGTAGGGCCTCAGCTAATCTTCTCATTTCTGGCTCATGTTTAATGGGTGTCTGTCCTGCTGTTCTAAACCCTGTTCTCATCCACTGCTTCAGTTCCATGTGCGCTGCTCCCGTGACATAAGCTGAGTCTGTGTAGATGTTCACTTTTTGTCCTTCCCCTAGTTCTAGGGCTGCTTTTACTGCTAGCACCTCTGCTCTCTGTGCTGATTGGGTGTCTGTCAGCCCTTCTGCCTTAAGAGTCACAATGTTCGTCCCTGTGTCTTCCACCACTGCATAGGCTGCTTTCAGACCCTCTGTGTCATGTCCAAAACAACAGCCATCTGTGTACAAGTTTCTTGCTTCTGTCAGTGGTACTCCTTGTAGGTCTGGTCTGATTTTCTCACTTACCTCAACTTTTTCAGCGCATACATGGGGCTCTCCTTCTGTCATTCTGTCTGCCATGTTGATCCCTTCATGGCTGTAGATGATATTTGGCGCCTCCAGCACCTTACTCAATCTCTGTTGCCTCAATGGTGAGAGTGTGAACGTTTTGGAATTGACAAATGCCACTACTCCATGTGATGTTAAAATGTGTAGTGGATGTCCCATCACCACATGTGCTGTTTTTTTTATTATTTTTGCCAACCCTGCTGCATGTCTGGTACATTCATGGTGTCTTTGTTCCATGTTGTCAAGCATCACGCTAATATACATTAGCACTGTTCTTACTCCCCCATTTTTCTGGAACAGCACTCCGTTCGCGGTGTGTGCTGTTACAGAAACATCCAAGTGAAAGGGCAATGTGTAGTCTGGATGTCCCAAGTGAGCAGCTTAGGAAAGGCTGGTTTTAAGAGCAATAAATGCTTCCTCTGCTTCTGTTGTCCATTCTAGAGGCGCTGTCAAATGGCGCATGCCCTGTGTCTTCACTAAGTCGCGGAGTGGGGCAGTTTGGTCAGTGTATCCTGGAATAAATTACCTGCTGTATCCAGTGAGTCCCAAGAAGGAAAGCATGTCCTTCAACCGCACCGGTTTTGGATGAGAAAGGACAGCAGATTGATGTGAAGGGGACATTCCTGTCCCGGGCTGAGAGATTACCCTGCCCAATAAATCCACCGGTTTCCAGCAAATTTGTAGTTTGGCTTTGCTGACCTTGTACCCAGCTTTTGCTAGGTGTGAGAGCACCACAGCCGTGGCCTCCAAGCATTCAGAAACAGTTGGTGTCGCCAAAAGAATGTCATCCACATATTGAATAAATGTGGTGTTCGGTGGGAGGGGACAGTCTTGGAGGGATTCCTTAAGGACCTGATTAAATATTCCTGGTGACAGAGCAAAACCCTGCGGCAAACGAGTGTAGCGGTACCTGTTTGACTTATATGTGAATGCAAAAATATCTCTGCACTCCTCAGCTAGAGGCAGGCAGAAGAAAGCGTTGGCCAGATCGATGCAGGTGAACCATGCCTGTTCGGGGTTTAGATTGGTAAGAGCAACATAGGGATTGGGCACTGGAACTGTAGGAGTGGAAAGTGCTGCATTTACAGCTCTCAAGTCGTGGGCCATTCTCCATTTCCCAGTGCCCTTCTTTTCTATTGGTAAGATGGGTGTGTTCCAAGAAGAGCCGTCAGCTGGTTCCAGCACCCCAGCGTTCCACAGCCCTTCTATGGTGTCAGAAATTCCAGTTTCGGCTGCTGGTTTGTGAGGGTACTGGGATTTCCAAATGGGTCGGTCAGTGTTAAGCTGGAAAGTGATGGGAGAACACTGAATGAGTCCCACGTCTGTGGGGCCCTCAGCCCAAAGTGAAGATGGCATGCTCTGAAGTACAGCTGCAGCCATTGGATGATCTGTTTTTTCTCTCCCATGATGTCTTTTAAGTTGCACATGTTCCAAGGTGCCAACGTCTGTGGACATGTTAGTAATGCAGTAGGTGTTACATGAGGGGGAATAAGATAGATTGGGTGTGGATGAAGAATGCCAGTCAGTGAGAGCTAGGGAGCATTTTAACACTCCTCCCAGCTCGCGGGCTTCGTGAGCAGGGTAGAGCACCAGTGAAACATGGGGTACACCATCAGACCACATTTTAAACCAGTTCTCCTGTTCTGTAGACAGCTGCACGGAGGCTACGACACCTTCAGGGGCTACATAAATGTCTGTGGTGGCAATCTCCCAGGAAGTCCCCTCCAGCTCCTCAGCAAAGCTTTCCTGATAACACTCACAGTTATTCCTGTCATAGAAGAGGGTGACATGTGGCGGGTCAGGGGGAGGGACGTAGGGCGCCAGGGTCGAGATCCAGGATTTCCACCGAAGGAAGGACGAGAGGATGCCTCCGCCCGCTGTGGTTTCTGGATGCAGGAGGACCCAATATATGTCAGCCATAGGGTCAGCCAGGGGTTGTATGAGATACTATCCATGAGAGAGGCGGGAATTGTTGCCATAGGCTAGTTGAGTTCCATTGGGCAGATGCACAGACAGTCCATCAGGTCCACATAAAATGGTGGCACCCATTTTAATCAACATGTCTCTGCCCAATAAGTTGACAGGGGTGTCCACTGACACCAAATAGCTGTGGTTCAAAGTCTGTCCCCCTATCTCGGTTTTTAGGGGTGTGGTGTAAGGTAGGACCTGTTTAGCCCCAGAAAACCCCATGATAGTGGTATTCCTTGTGGAGAGGGTGGTAGGAGGGGCTCGTTGAATAGTTGAGCATGTGGCCCCAGTGTCCACCAAAAAAGGAAGACTTTGTCCATACACCGTCATGGACAGTAAGGGGTCCTCAGTCCCTCTGTCCAGGGGGTTCTGTGGGGGCCCTCAGTAGTGATCTGGCCCAAAGCTGGGTTCATCCCAGGCTGGCAGCTGAAGTGAAGGTTGCTGCTGTTGACCTCCATGTGGTGGACCACCCCGTCCTCGATACGGGCCCTGGGCGTCGCCCTGGGCCTCCTCTGGGTCCATACCCACGCCCATATGCCTCAAGGTTGTACGGACATTCTCGGCTCCAATGACCCTGCTCCTCACAGTAGTAGCAAGCGTCAGCACCCCCCCATCGCCTCGGTGATCCTCCACGGAATCCACGGCCCCTTGGCCCGCCTCTGCCCCTGAACCGGTCTGGTAGGGCATGATAAGGACCAGAGGTTGCAGACCTCGGTGCAATCGTGTCCTGATGGGCAGGAAAGTGAGGAGTCTGGGGGCCCTAAGAAACCGCACCTTCATACATTATTTTGGGAGTTTTGTTGTCTTTCTCCTTTTCTTCTGCTTTCTGCTTTGCTTCGGCTAACTGCATTTTTAACAATTGGGTCTGCAGGGTCTTAAGTTCCTCCTCATTTTTCTTATGGTCCTCTCTTATTTTGGACAGGTGGTGAATCAGATGGCGATCCCAAGTTCCAGTGTCCGCTCCAAGCATGTCAGGATTGTCGTCCATACTGGCCTTCACCTGTTGGGGCAGTCCCTTAAGGACAGCATCTCTGAACCAGTCTCGCTCTGCCCCCTCATTAGCTGGGTTAGTTCCTGTCCGAGTTTGCCACATGGATTTGCACTGGTCCAGGTATTCCCTGGGGTTAATTTTAGGGTCCCATTCAAACTTAGGAATGGTGCGTCCGCTGGTTACAGGGTATGCTTTTCTCAATGCATCACCTAGCCAGTGGACATGCTGGGTGAAGAGGTCAGAATCCGGGGCTCCTGAGGTGTAAGCAGCAGTCTCAATTTCTCTACATGTGTGGTGTGGCATGCACCGTCCTGCCACTGCTCTATAATCTCCCAATGCTAGCGTGGTGCCTGCCGTCAGGGTGTCTAAAGTCTGGAGCCACACTGCTGCTCCTTCAGTTATGGGGGGCAACTTGTCACAGAGAGCCGTAATGTCGCCCAGAGAGAAAGGTTTATACCTACAGGGGGCTCCAGAGCCTTGTTGCTGTAAAAGGGGATAATTGGTTTTTGGGGCATAACTAAAGCCTTCTGGTTTAGCTGCAGCTTTGCGGGTTAAATGTTCCCTTAACTGTCCAACTGTCTGACTGCGTATTGGGGATCCGTCCTCAGGATGGTTGTGCTGCGGATCTGCTCTGTCTTCTCCATCTTCCTGTGGTATGCTGTGGCCGTTTTTCTGCAGCTCTACAGCTGGGATAGAGGTGTAACAAGGTGTGGGTGTGAGAAAAGAATTGGGACACAAAACCCTATCTGGCCTCCAGGATCCACTTAGCATTAAAGCCACTGAACCCACCAGATCAGTCCCTGCTCCTTGTAAGCCAGAGCCTGGCCCCCGTGCCCCAGCCTCTGAAATTAGAGAAGGTGGTTGGTAGGATTCTTGTTGTGGTGAGCGAAAGGGATTTGTCTTGCTCAGGCTTCTTTGATGTTGTTCTTGTCTTTCTCTTACCTCTCTGTCCTGAAAGGCTGCTTTTTCTGCATCCTGAAATGACACATCAAATGCTGACATAGATAATCCGGAACTTCCACTGACAGATTCAGTCCCCTCTTTTGGAATCTCTAATCCATGCACTACAAGTGTTCTATTTTCTACTTACAATATGGGTTACAATCCACCAGGGGGCGGTGTGGGTGCACCAGTGAAGGAGCTGCATGGGGAGGAGGGTCTATATGGAGGAGGCATGTCTGAGCCCATCTCCTGAGCTGATTTTTTGACCCCTCCTTTTTGCCTCCTTTTCCGGGTTTTTTCCACTGCATTGTGTGAATTCCTCCTTGGTAAATCAAAAGTATATCTCCCCAGAAGTGCTCGTCTTTTTCATATTTATGTATGTTTGTGTTGTGCTTACCTTTGGATCAGACAGAAGCGTCATTCAACTTACCTTGTGCTTCCTGTCTGTTTTTCTTCCCTGTGTTCAGTTTCTTTCTAAACCAATCACCTAAATTCCACTTGTCCGTCAAATTAATTCCATCCGCCTTCATCGTTTGTCTTACCTTTTTTTCGATTTTGTTTTTCATTTTATCAGCGTCGTCATTACCCCTCGTTTGGAGAACCAGTGCTTGTATGTTAGTTAATTGTGTTTCTAAATCCACCCATGCTGTTGTGTCCGGAAATTTACCTTCCATGTTGTTTAAAATCCTGTGAAATTAATGTGCAATCAACGCTTCACAATATGCATATAAAATCCACTTATCACTGTATTGTCCTATGTTAACAACGCAAGGTTGAGCAGACAATACAGTGTATTTAATAAACAGCCATGGCAATCCCTCTCTGTTCGGGCGTCACCCAGATACACACACACACATACAATCAGTCAGTCAGCACTTGTCACAGTCATTCCCGTTTAATATCAGCAAAAACAGTTAACATTTACATTTCTTGTATAATCCGCACCACGGATATTTATATGTAGTACTTTGTCTTTTATTTTACCGCAAATAATCATCCAGGTCTTTTGCACACACACTCCAGCTCGTATTTCCTCAATTCAACACAACTGTCTGTGACAGACACTCGCACACAGGAAATATGCACAAATATGCAGAAACAATCCACTACAAAGCCACTTCCCCTATATTCAATAAATGTATTTTATTTTCCCTCAAATAATCAAAAATCCAACCGCATTTTTAATTCAGAATGTGTGTTCAAAGATTTAACATGGACTGCACTCCCAGTCGCTTGTGTAATTCCTTCGTGTGTCCACCAGATGGGACTCTAACCCTATAGAAGAGCCTCTAACTCTTTTCTGCGAGGACGTTTAACCTCTCAGTTTTTATAAACTTTATAGCTTGCCAAACTACGGGACTTAAACCCAGCTTTTCTTATTAATTCGTCAATCAATAAGTTGGGACGCCACACCCAGCAATTAGGACTTTAACCTTGAAGGACTTTAACCTGTTTCAGCTTCAAATGAACTTTCAAGCTGCCTTATTTTGCCGACCCTGTCAACAAATCTTATCTGACTCTATTTTAACACGTTCAGTTAACGCACACTCTTTTACAGTTTTGCAGAGTAAAATGACATTCAGAACCAACTGAAACCTGGTTAATTTAGCCTATATATAAATTCAATCGGAGAGTTTAATAAAATAGGCTCTAAATCACCTTTGATGATTTATGGGCGCCCGGTGTCAGAAGATTCCGTCTGTCACACCCTGTTTTTGTCCACATCGGGGGTCACCAAATTGTTGAAGTACCCCTTTAAAGAGACCTTCTGCGCATTCGTTTATTCACCGTAACCTGGAGGAATTCACAACACATTAGAATAAATCACACGGAGACAGCTGTATGCAATTCAAAATACCTGGACCAGGGGAAGCTCTCATGTGATCAGGACACACACCGAGACGACTTCAGAGCTTCTCACTGGGCACATTGCTTTTATTAAAACACACATGAAAATGGGCATCGCCCTTGATTACAATATTTTCTCACATGTAGTCACGTACACACTTTTCCGGCTTTACCATATTTAGACAGTCATTGTCCACCAGCTGCACCCCGTATCTACTGATATAAGCAGGGAGTAAGTCAGTCTCTACTTTTTCACACACTCCTTCAGCTCTCAGTATTTTTCTGCTTCATCACACTTAAGGCCAAGTTTGTGCAATAACAATTCTGCAGGCCACAATGTCTTATACTAACATTATTTCCCACACTGGTTATGAACATATTAATAATAATGATGCACACACATAATATATCTCCACATGATCATCAGGATAGGAGGGGAACAGCACGCTAATGTCTCTTTGCTGGCAAAAAGACATAACTCTTCAACTGGATCCAAGAGTGTCATAAGATCACGTGATCATATGCACAAGCTAATTATGAGTGAATAACTGTTCGTGTACCCAGTATTCATTCATTCATAAAAACGGGAATTAAGGTACACGCCTGGCTTGACTTTCTCTATGAGGCCTGCAGAAGCAAACGGTGTCCTAGAGAAGTCCCTGTAGAGATGCTGTCTCTACAAGCCGAGTGAAGCGGTTTTCCTTGCCTGAGAGGAGGGCAAAGGTGTAGCCACATTACGGCAGTTAACGTGCAGTGTGGTCAGCGGACAGAACGAGCCGTCTTCCAGCCACTGCTCCAGTGGTTAGCTGGAAGCTAACCCTTTGTTCACAGAGCTCTCTTCAAACTTCATCGTCACCCAGACAGCTTTTCCTCAGCACAGTTCATACGAGGTTAGGTTTGGGCAGAGCAGAGCAGAATAAGATAGAAGTGATTTAGATTGAAATGATCTAAACGTTTTTCATTTTATGAAATTTGGTTTTGTTTGTGTTGAACTCAGCTATCTTGGTGCTAGCAGAATATCTGCAGCACACATGTTGAGTTTTGTGTTCTTTGTCTGTGTGTTTTTAAAGTTAAGACAAAATTTATTTAAAGGGTGATTTTAAACACAGAAGATCGGCCATAACGCGCCGTCTGCGCTCATGCATTTAACCCTTTTATTAACCCTGGTATTTTAAAGGTATGTGTTTGATTCTGGTGCTAAGCTATCAGCCTCCTTTGTTAGCTTCAACTGCTAACAGGTAAGGACAGTGCCTGCTGCCAAATAATATTTACCCAGAAAGGTTTAGTTTTCAATCCAATAAATAATGTGTCCCTAACATCATTTTACTAAATTTGATAACTACAGGGGTTGGACAATGAAACTGAAACACCTGGTTTTAGACCACAATAATTTATTAGTATGGTGTAGGGCCTCCTTTTGCGGCCAATACAGCGTCAATTCGTCTTGGGAATGACATATACAAGTCCTGCACAGTGGTCAGAGGGATTTTAAGCCATTCTTCTTGCAGGATAGTGGCCAGGTCACTACGTGATACTGGTGGAGGAAAACGTTTCCTGACTCGCTCCTCCAAAACACCCCAAAGTGGCTTAATAATATTTAGATCTGGTGACTGTGCAGGCCATGGGAGATGTTCAACTTCACTTTCATGTTCATCAAACCAATCTTTCACCAGTCTTGCTGTGTGTATTGGTGCATTGTCATCCTGATACACGGCACCACCTTCAGGATACAATGTTTGAACCATTGGATGCACATGGTCCTCAAGAATGGTTCGGTAGTCCTTGGCAGTGACGCGCCCATCTAGCACAAGTATTGGGCCAAGGGAATGCCATGATATGGCAGCCCAAACCATCACTGATCCACCCCCATGCTTCACCCTGGGCATGCAACAGTCTGGGTGGTACGCTTCTCTGGGGCTTCTCCACACCGTAACTCTCCTGGATGTGGGGAAAACAGTAAAGGTGGACTCATCAGAGAACAATACATGTTTCACATTGTCCACAGCCCAAGATTTGCGCTCCTTCCACCATTGAAATTGACGTTTGGCATTGGCATGAGTGACCAAAGGTTTGGCTATAGCAGCCCGGCCGTGTATATTGACCCTGTGGAGCTCCCAACGGACAGTTCTGGTGGAAACGGGAGAGTTGAGGTGCACATTTAATTTTGCCGTGATTTGGGCAGCCGTGGTTTTATGTTTTTTGGATACAATCCAGGTTAGCACCCGAACATCCCTTTCAGACAGCTTCCTCTTGCGTCCACAGTTAATCCTGTTGGATGTGGTTCGTCCTTCATGGTGGTATGCTGACATTACCCTGGATACCGTGGCTCTTGATACATCACAAAGACTTGCTGTCTTGGTCACAGATGCGCCAGCAAGACTTGCACCAACAATTTGTCCTCTTTTGAACTCTGGTATGTCACCCATAATGTTGTGTGCATTTCAATATTTTGAGCAAAACTGTGCTCTTACCCTGCTAATTGAACCATCACACTCTGCTCTTACTGGTGTAATGTGCAATCAATGAAGACTGGCTACCAGGCTGGTCCAATTTAGCCATGAAACCTCCCACACTAAAATGACAGGTGTTTCAGTTTCATTGTCCAACCCCTGTAAGTAAACACCATTAAGCCCCATTTCTTCAGAAAGATTTGGCTCTTTTCCAAAATACTTCCTTAAATGTTTTACCATTCCCTTAATAATATTTCTCTAAATATTATTCCAATAAATAAAGGCTGCTAATTAGACACCGTTGAGAAATGGTCATCCAGAAGGTTGGTTTTATTCAGCAAATCATTATTTAAAGCATTATTTTATTAAAATAATATTTTATCTGATCTTGCATTGTGATTGGTTGTCTAAATGTTTGCTGATTATTGCCTAAGTTGGTTCCAAGACTAACTTAACTTAATTTCCAGATTCTTCAAGATAATCCTTGGTTCTCAAACATAAACATTGGATAGTAATGTTGCATCACTCTTTTGGTCATGATTCTCAATCATCTTTAATCAACTAGTTTATATTGTACATAGCCCATTAGTCTTCGTTATTCTTTAATTCTGCTTGGTAGTTTAGTTGGATTGTTTTAGCATAGCAAAGAGTTTGTTGATTGAAATATGTTTGACTTTGAGTTGACTTATGTTTGTTAATAAATTCTTGTATTTTAAGAAATTGTGTGAATTCATTCACACATTATTGAACAGTTTATGCTGTTCAATAATGTCAGAGCTCGTCTCACACCTTTCTATTTTGTCCTAATACCATCGCCTTACTGGGCTGGTATTCACAGGACAACCCTTAACAGACCAAAATATTATTTGATAAAATATAAAAAATATTAATATTAAATAATATTCTCAGATTCATAATCCCAACAGCTGTTTCAGTAATACACTTTATGAGGTTGATAAAATAAGGTCTAAGTCCATAATGAAACCTAAGTGCCTTGCTTGCTATGAGTGTCCATCTCTAACCTTCCATTTATGAGACTAAAAACAATGACTTGCACAGCAAGCATTTCTGCATGAAGTATAACAGAATTCTGTCCTATTTACTAAAGTATATTTTGGAAACATTGTGTAAGTGACTGTAGTGGAATATTGTTAAGTAGTGACACAGAAACATAAAGTTGTATATAATCAGCACAGACATTGTAAGAGATGTTGAAGTACTCCATAATCTGATCTAGTGGGATCATAAAGATGTTGAATAAAAGTGGCCCGGAAATAGAGCCTTGAGGAACCCCACATGAGGTCTTTGTTTCCTGAGAGTTATAATTTTCAAATGACACAAAGTAGTATTGATCTGCTTACCCAGTTTAGTACAGTACCAGACAGTCCCAACCACTTTTATCAAGGTGCAAACATGGCAGAAGATCTGTTTGCAAGTTGTTTGTATTATGGTGGAGAGGTCTTCAAAGTAAGACATATCCAAAGGAAAAGGCCAGGAACATATTCAGTTTAATAATAAAATATAACATTTAGAACTACTTGTGAACTGTACAGCCAGTAACACTAGACCTTCTTGTTGAAATGCAATATTTTTTCAGTCAAACCTGTTGCTTGGTAATCACACACTTGTTGGCATTTAAAAAACGAGGCTGACTAGTCGCACCAACAGAAGTGTTCTGTCTCACAAGTCTAAAGGTACCTTTTCAGGGGCACTATAACCGTTTTGGATTTTTCAGTCTGATTTTTTGTGTTTCTATTTTTATTTTTGGACAGATTTGGCCTCAGCATTTCAGTGTTCACAGCTGAATCTCTTGTTTCTTTACACAGCTTGCTCCCTGATTGTCTCAGTTTGTCTTGTCTTCAGCATCCCTCACATCTGGTTTTTATGTGTGAGTCATCACAATTCTCTTGTTTGTATAATTTACTCCTCAGAGTATTATATCAGTCCCTGGTTTTCAGTTAGATAAAGGATCACTGTGTGAGCGTGTGCCTTTGTTTGATCACATTATCTTTGGTTTTAGTTCACACTAACTTTTTATTTTTAATCTGTAAAAGTCTTGCCACCTCTGGATTTGAGCCAGTGTTTGGACCCTTTATCCAATCAACATTCATCTATTCATAGCAGGCTCATGTTACTAAAATGCATAACTGGAAATCTCAAGCTGAACTATACTATAAAAGGTAAATAGTCACTATATGTTTGGATATTTTGTCAAGGAGAAATAGTGAGGATACATTTTTTCCTGATAGAGTAAGGTTACTCGTGATCAAACTGAACTCATAACTTATGCTTTATCATATGATTACTTGCACAAAAAGTTAATAACTTTTTTTTATCACAGAAACATCTCCTTGATCCAGAAGCCTACCTAATCATCAAGTTGAGTCATGACACTGCCAAAAAACTTTTTATGAAATATCCTCATCCTCCTCTTCCTTCCTGTCTTCCCCCTGTCCTTGGAAAATCCTTGTGTAGCCTGCGGGGTGGGGGGATGGGGTGAGTAGTTACACGGTGCCTTTCATTCAACTCCTTATCACAACATTATCTCAGCATTCCAATGCCTTGAGCTGGAACATGCTCATATTCTGAGATGACGCCTCCATTTGTTCTTTCTTTTTTCTTCCATTTTTTTTATTGGAGACATAGGTCAAAACCAGAGTGGCAGATGTTCCTATTTGCTCACTGAAGTAGAATGACGTGCTCCGTAAGGCACCCAGGTCCTTGTTCCCCGTTTCTTTCCTTCCTTCATATCGAGTGACTTCAAAACTAAAGGCCACAGTGGAGGTTTGAGGAAGCTTGGAGGGTAGAAAATGAGGGGAGGGACATCCTTCAGTCTGAAAAGGGGCCCCTGGGCGCCTGAGAGCCTCCATTGAAAGCCACCTGTTGACTCAGTTCCAGATGACCCTACTGAGCTCCTCATTGATATCAGATAGGATGGTGAGAAGGAATAAAAAGAGAGAGAGGTCGACAACAAAAACTGACAAAATTAGGAAAAAATCCTATCTTAATGTCCTCCTACTTATAGCACCAGTTTAAAATAAAAACCTAAACAACTTTTTGTGAATATACAATTTCAAATGTGAACACTTCATAAATGTTCCCTATTCATGCATCAAGAATTTATGTTGAGGAAAGATCAATAGAATTAGATTGAACAGATTAGACCAAAATATAACACCCAAGCTATAATAATAACACCAGTAATAGTAACAATAAGAATAATAATAATACTGCAATAAAATGTGGTTATATGATTATTATTACCAGCACTTGAAGCTATTTTTGATTTAATCTTCATAGAGTTTCATAATGTTATTTTGTAAGCTTTTAAATCATTATCAAACTGGCATCATGCAGTTACAGACAAGCCGGCAGTCTTTTACACGGTAAACAGAGGTAAGAGGCGATGCGCCACAATTTATATTTTTGTGTGAGACACGTACCAAGAAATGAAAATAACTTTTTTCCAGTTAGAGTAACCACACAGCAAAGGAGGGAAGTGTTAAAATCAATAAAGTAGTGTTCACTTAATCCGAAAGTTTTGCTTTTTACCTTATTTTAAGTTGATATCAAATAGGGATTCTTACAGGAAATCTTCTAAGGTTCTGACATACCTCTTTTCATAGTATTTGTAGTACTATTTAACCACAACACCCACATCAGGTTTATGCAGCTTTTGCCTTAGAATCAAAGGACCCCATATGTGCTGGTTTATAAACTGTTTACTCAGAGAAGAAGAAAAGAACAGAAAGAAAGGAATAAGTGATTTCTCACTAGAATATGAATGCAGTTTTTGTGTTCTTGTGGTCTCTAAGGGATAAATGATCCAAATGTGCCTTTTGATTTCTTCTTCTGCTCATCATGTGACGTGTCATTTTCTTTCTCTGCTGTGTGGTATTGTCCTGTCAGTGAGCACAATCAGCATAGTCTTAGAAATATAGGCTGCACACCAACGTTCACAGAAAATCTTAGTGGACCCCAGTGAGCAGGTATGCATGACAATATTTATGTTGCACAGGTAATCTGGTCAAGCTGACAGTAGTGCATACCAAGATATAAGGATTAGGCCTTACATGTCCACAGTATGTGTTTCACCCAGGAAGATCAATTCTGTTTTAATAATCCACCACTGCAAACATGACAACGGTTAATAAATATTGTTTGCAGAAACTGCCGTGACATTTTTGATACTGGAGCTGTTTAACCGCTCCAGAAATCTGTTTTGGTCTTGGGCATCCCAACCATCAGCTTCAGCCACTGGGAAAAACTAATCTAGATTGATGCTAAATGACCACTTCATGAACGCTATCTACTGTGTGTAAGATATTAACTGCACCTAACTTTTTAACGGAGCCTCACTTCGAAAATCCGGAACTCTCTATTTAGGTCTCCAAAGCATGGCAACTCTTGGTGAATTATCAGGCCTTACTTTTAGCTCATGTCAGATGTTACATGGCTTCCAGATTTCCCTTTCCTGGAAGCATTTTCCTCTAATCATTCTGACAGGAAAGCTGAAAAGTGTCACACTTGTTCAGTTTATGTTGAAGCTTTAAATGGCTGATACACTGTGAGCTTTGTTTTCAGCCTCAGTACAAAACACATATTCAGACCCACCGGTCTGCCCACTCCTGCCCTGCTGGCAGCGGACAATAAATAAACTTCCAATGTCAGCCCAGTGGAGTCCAATATGCTGACATTCTGTGAGCCTTTTCACTCTCAGCTGGAACTGTCAAAACCTAAATTGACTTGTCTCAGCACGAATGAGCGTGAACTCGCCCAAAAGGTGCCTCAGATGTTAAAGCTGCGGTAGGTAGGTTTAAAGATCAACAGCAAAATAAACATTTTCAGTTTCCGCTCCTCTTCTTGCTGCCAGTGGCAATTAGTAACAGGTGAGCGGCAACACAGTACGCAGCTTTCATGCTTTGCTGTTGATCTCATACAACCAAATTGCGCAACTTGATCCAAAAGCAAATAGAGAGCTGCCAACTCTCTCACAAATATGACAAATGAAACTATAATTTATATCTGTTCGTACAAGCTGTAAGTTAGTTTTGTATGAGCTAAGGTGAAAGAAAGCTTGTAAATTTTCCCTAAAAGGAGTTACAGTCTGGAAAATCGAACCCAGTCTGAATTAAATTTAGTTCATCTCATTTCCTTTCCTGTGAAGAATTTTTTAGATTCTTAAATCTTTAAATAGTTGTTCTCTAGTCTAGAGCTGCCAAAGCGTTGTTGTTACTCATAGGTCCTATTATTTAAACCTCCATTATCTCTAAGTCTTATTTGTCATCACTTCATGGCCGTGGAAATGTGAGATGCTTTTTGAGCAGCCGTGATGTCATGGCAGCAGCAGCACCTGTCCTTGTGGTTTGATCCAACCTCTCCACAGTGGGTTTTGTTCTGCAGAGGTAGGTATGTCCGGCATGTCTCAGTCTGAGGAATTGCAATGCCGAAGAGTGTGTTGTGACAGCTGGGTGCCTTTCCTGATACCCAGTCAAGGACAGCACAGACTAAATGTATATTTAATTGGATTTTAGAGGCTTAATCTCACAAATAAAATCATTTCTGCTGCATTTCCTGCAACCTATCATTATTTTCTAATACTGTAAAAATGTCTGGCAACGGATTTGCTCAAAATACAAGAAAGCTTTTAAAACCCCTCCAAAGTAAAGTAATCTGCCTTTTTCAGCCAGGGCCGGTTGTTGGCATGGGCTGCCTGCTGCCGAAGGGGGGTCACTGCTGCAATAGCACACGATAAATCATTAATAAAAAACAAAAGAAATAAAGACAT